>NC_062225.1:47501005-47801005 GCF_902686445.1 Sciurus carolinensis
CCCCCATAGCACAAGATATAAAATCAAGAATCAATAAATGGGATAGATTCAAACTAAAAAGGTTTTTCTCAGAAAAGGAAACAATCCAATAATGTGAAAAGAGAGCCTACAGAGTGGAAGAAAATCTTTTCGCACACTTCAGACAGAGCACTAATCTCCAAAATTTATAAAGAACTTAAAAAACTTTACATCAAAAATACCAAGAACCCAGTCAACAAATGGGCTAAGGAACTGGGCAGACACTTCGCAGAAGAAGATATACAGGTGATTAACAAATACATGAAAAAGTGCTTATCATCTCTAGTAATTAGAGAAATGCAAATCAAAACTACCCTAAGATTTCATCTACCTCCAATTAGAAAGGCTATTATTAAGAGCACAAGCAATTATAAATGTTGGCGTGGATGTGGGGAGAAAGACACACTCATACATTACTGGTGGAGTTGCAAATTGGTGCAGCCACTCTGGAAAGCAGTATGAAGATTCCTCAGAAAACTTGGAATGAACCCACCTTTTGACCCAGCTATCCCACTCCTTGATTTATACCCAAAAGACTAAAAATCATCATACTACAGTAACACAGTCACATCCATGTTTATAGCAGCTCAATTCACAATAGTTAGATTGTGAAACAAACCTAGATGCCTTTCAATTGACAAATGGATAAAGAAACCGTGGTATATATACACAATGGAATACTACTCAGTCATAAAGAAGAATAAAATTATGGTATTTGCTGGTAAATGGATGGAGTTGGTGAATATCATGCTATGTGAAATAAGCATGCTAATCCCCCAAAAAAACCAAAGACTGATTGTTTTCTCTGATAAGTGGATGACGATACATAACAGAGGGATGAGTGCTATGGCGGGGGTAAGAGAAGAATGAAGGAACTTTGGACGGTGTAGAGGAAAAGGGGGCAGGAGGGGGTGGGGGAAAGAAAGATAGACTGAGACAGACAGTATTACCCTAAGTACATGTGTGATTACATGAATGGTGTGAATCTACATTGTGTACAAGCATAGAAATGAAAAGTTATACCCCATTTGTGTACAATGAATCAAAATGCACTCTGTAAAAATAAAAATTTAAAAAGGGTAAAAAAAACCTATGGTACTAGTTTTAAAATAATCAATTTTGGGTTTCAATTATCTTCTAATTTACAGAGCAGAAATCTGAACATATACTCTAGGAAAAATCATAATTAGACAATTAGACAATTTCCATTTTCTTAACATTATCCATTTTAGATTTGAAAGTGAAGAGTTGTCAAAAATAATTTGAAGGCAGCTGTTTCCAATTACACTTATTTTGAAAACTGAAAATGAGTAAACAAACCAAAAATAGTTTTAAAATTTTGATCTATGTAGCTCCTAAATAAAATAATTAAAGTTTCTATGGGTACACAATTTATGAAGTACATTTTAATATTTAAAAGTTATTTTCTTGGGCTGGGGTTGTGGCTTAGTGGTAGAGTGCTTGCCTAGCATGTGTGAGGCACTAGGTTTGATCTTCGGCACCACATAAAAGTAAATAAACAAAATGAAGGTATCTACAGCTAAAAAAAAATTTTTTTAAACAATTATTTTCTTTAGTTCTTAGAAATTCAGTTTTACAAAATTGGCATGATAGACAAAGTATATTTTTTGTGAATCCAAAAATTCAAAGTCCATCTCTAGTCTATAAGTCAAATATTCAAATAAACTCAACACAAGCTTCAATAAAAGGTTTCCACTAATTTTTTTTTCAGCTTCACTCAGGCCCAAAGGATCAATACTTAAAAATGCAAACTGCTATTGATTAAGGATTCCATCATACTTGATATTTGAAGGATAAGTCAAAATACAATGTCAATAAAATAACATAAATGTGACTCAGATTTTCTAAATATTCTCCACTCTATCAAATGGAGATTCCTACTGTTCTTCTTTAAAGCAAAACAAAACAACTTTATCAGAACTTCAACTCTTTTACTTTCTAGTTAGAAGGAAGTTTTTTTTTTTCAAAACAAAGACAAATAATGCAGATGAGGTGAGGCAAACAAGAGAATTTGTTGCCAAGCATAAAATAGACTTAGAATAATAAAGCAGAAATAATGCAAGAGTCTGGATTTTTCTTATCTAGACTGCTATGAAATATTGAGGATGCTATTTGATCTTTATATTTTTGGTTAAAATATTTTTCAAATAAGAACTTATCCTTTCTTTGCTACAAATCTGCATTTTTCTTTAAAGGTTTCATTAAGACCTTTCAATGAATGTAATATGAATGTTTCTCAATAGAAAGAAAGTGAAAATTCAAAGACAACTTTGACCTTATACACAATATCCTAAAGGACACCAGAAGGCCTGCCTGACCCCAGAAAAAAGAGCCCAAAGGGACCTGTGAAGCAATATGAAAAGATGGGTTTAATTAGCCTGACATCATCTAATGTCCACTAATTTGTCATATTAAAAGAGTTTCTTTGGGGATAAGGAATTTTCTAAAATATTTCTATTATTAAAGTATGAAATATTATATTTATGCTAATTATTGTCCAGAAAGTTAACCAGCTGTGCATAGCTGGGAACAGATACATATAAGTAAAGGTGACACTAAACTATTTAAGGTCAGTGGATATCCATCCTTATCATAGAAAATAAGGTTGAAGAAAAGACTCAAAGCATTGGTATTGCCTAAAAGCAAATCTGTGGGGGTTCTGAGGGTGTGGTCCTTAAACAAAGCCACGTGAGACCTGCCACGTTGTACAAAACAGTTGGGAGAGCAGAGGCCCAAAGAACATAATTTTCCTACTTCACCATTTGATCTCCTTAATACATTCCATTGTCAGAGAAAGAAAGCCCCAGAAAAAAAGCAGCCTGTTATAGTACTGTATAATTTATATTTGGGAAAAGGACTGTTTCTTCTAAATTTGTACCCTTCAATCTGCCTTCAAGTACTAATTCTTCTTATGCCTACTTTCTTCTCTGCCTTGTCCTGCAGCAGACCAGGCATAAAACATGGAACCAGTTAGGACCATTCCTCCTTCACATGAAATAATCAGGCCCAGGGGAGAAGGAAGCCAAGAGCAACCATCCTTTTATATTTCTAAAATGAAAAGCCATGAATTCCCTTATATGAAGGTTCAAGCCATCCCATGGACTAACATTAGGATCAAAACCAGATAGTTAGCCTGTTAAAAGATTTTTCCTAAGGGGAGGGGGGAAAAAGCACACTACTTAGTTTAAGAACTATAATCTCATTTTTATCTTGAAAACAAAGTAAATATTTCACACACAAAAAAATCACAATTTACTTGAGTAGAAGAGAAGGGAGAAATAGAAAAGGAAAAGAGAAATTAATTGGAGTTTGTATGATGCATAAGTAATTTGAACTCTGGACATGCCCATGAGCCTTTACCATTAGTAATTGTTCTGCTATTCTGGAAAAGCGAGAAGATGAAGCTAGGGTTGAAAATAACTCAGGACTGACCAAAGTTTTAAGCACTAATTTCAACACGGGTGGGGGACAGGATTCACAAATACTGGAAAGCTTTGCTTTCCTCACCCTGTGTCTTGGAACCGCCAGATCAGAAGTTGGCAACTCTACATTAAACATCATGACAGCTGGGATGAGGAAACTCTTCACAGAAGGGCCACCCCAAAACTCAGGAATGAAAAAATGCTAGCGGAATAAACACAAGGAAATCTCTCAGGAAAACGTATCTGGCCACTGGGTGGATAATCATCTTTGTTTCATACTCGGTACACACTGGAATTTTCTTCCTTTAAAATATTTTTAAATCAGAACGTTGTCTGTTTTCAGGTATTCACCCAACTTTCACAAAAACTTCGATTCTGAGTATATATTACTCTTAAGGCTTTCTTTAGAGAGCGAAAACAAGCCGAATCCCCTGATCCAGGCTTAAAAACATTCCCTAATAAGAGTCACTTCATAGTATGAAAGAAATATTTGAATAATTTCTTCTCTTTAACAAGTAAGTTTTTCCCTACAATATCAATCACCCTGAAGGGCACGTAACATTATTGTTAATCCCTGGATGTCCCTAGGAGGAAACACAATGGCCACCCTGCCACCATTTCTGTATGCCTTAGTCTACTTAACTCCTTTCTTTTGATGCCTCAACATCTGAAATTCCTATTATCTTCCCCCCCAAATTATGACTTATTTAACTATAGAAAGACTACTTCTACACAAAAATTGTGCACTAATTTTGACCCTAAATGTTTACACCTTGAGCTTCATATTTATTGACCCTTTTCCCACCTTCTCATGACCTCATGTGAACTTCATGTGGTGTGGAAACTGAGGGGATTTAAAAACCACAGCAAAGTGGGGACCTAATCCACAAACAGGTGGTCAGAAGACCCTGGAAAATAATATCTCATCAAACAAGGATCAAAATCAAGTGCAGGAAAAGGGTACAAAGAGGCAACAAAAGATCCTTTGCTGAGCCTTTTAACCTTATAAAAGCAGTCCAGAAAAAGCAAAACTTTTTTATGTAATTTGTACTTTTCTCCCAAAAAGTAATGTTGAAACGAGGGTCAAAATCAAGGGCAGAAAAGAGAATCAAAATAAGCAGCAAAACTATCAGCCCCTTAGTTGAACTTTTTAACATTGAAGAGAAATCCAGGAAAAAAAAAAAAGCTTTCACATATAGTTTGTGCTTTCCCCACATCAAACAATGAATCTTCTAAATAAATAAAGGAGAAAATACTGGAACATATTGAATCTAAGTTGCCATATGGATGGGTATGTTTCTTCTCTATATTAAGGAAGAAGCAAGAGTTCAAGCACAATAAATGAAATTCGGTTTAGACTTTTTAAAACTGACTTTAGGGGAACAAATCATTGGTATATGGCACCAAAAGATCTCCACTGGAAACTTTGAAGAATCTAAGCTGGTTATTGGACAGGGCTTCCTGGAAAAACTAGGTGAAAGTTTCTTTAAGCCAGGGAAAGGCTATGTAAAGTAACTTGAGTCCTGCTTGGCACTTAAGCATATTCTGGAGGTGAATTCTGTTTCACCCATATTGGCAATATCAGGAAGTTCACCTCTCTGAGCTCCAGTTTCTCAGCTCTAAAAATGGACGTAAAACTAACCTCCTCAATAAGATTATTAGGAGTAGTAAATGAAAAATTGTATCTAATTTCTGGCACATGAAAAACAAGAAATAATAATAATAGCTAATGGTAACTAAACTGTATCTAGTGATTACTAAGTGCTAAGCACAAATTATGGGTATTTTTTAATCTTCACAGTAATCCTATGAACTACATGCTATTAGTAGACATATTTCACAGATGAGGAAACTGAAGTGAAGTAATTTGCCTGTGCCCTACAGGTTAGGGAGAAGAGATAGGAGTCACATCCACATATTCTCACTCATCATGAAACTTGGAGCTACTCGGCTACAACTACTACTAGTCATTACTCATTAATATACCCCTAGTACCTAACCCAAGGCTAGCTTAATGGGCATTCCATAAATACTCCTTGAATTAATGTAATCCCTTGGTGTTGCTTACCAGAGAGGTAAGCAATGAATGATCCAGTCAACTCAATAAGTTGTATTAATACAATATGAAAAAGCATAATTGTCTTTTTGATTAGATTTGTTCTCATTAATTTTGGTGGACTGAATGGGAGTTTAGGTAGAGAGTATATACTCTTGATATTCATGCGTATCAAAGGAAATCAACAGACTAATGTCATTTGTGAATATAGATAGAAAAAGCCTCCACAAAATATTAGCAAACCAAAGCCAGCAACATATAAAAAGAATTAGACACTGTGACCAAGTGGGATTTATCCCAGGATTGCAATGTTGTTTAACAGCTGAAAATCAATGTGATAATCATGAATGGCCTCCAAGATATGACATGTTCCATTTTGTCATTTTACTAAGAAGCAAATTTGAACCACACAATTGGAGATTGGTATGTGAGAGCCAATAAAGAAGATATGCCTAGTGTTTGCACCAGAAGAGGACCCAGGGAAAAGATTTGTCCTTTCTATGAATCATTCATTATCTTTGTAGCAACTCCGAAGAAGGTATGGAGGGAAAGTGTTCTTGGGCCTGAAAA
This sequence comes from Sciurus carolinensis, assembly GCF_902686445.1. NCBI lineage: Eukaryota > Metazoa > Chordata > Mammalia > Rodentia > Sciuridae > Sciurus > Sciurus carolinensis. The sequence continues at coordinate 47,507,093 of NC_062225.1, forward strand.
GTCAGCCAAAAAAGCATAGTAGTCATAAATTTGGGAATTCACAAAAAGACTTGGGACAAATCCTTAACAGACATCAAGGGTGTACCGTAGACCATGGGATAATTGCAAAAACGTTAATCAGATCAAGTCAAAGCCACTTATTTGAAAGATCAAATAAATTATTTATAAAATCTGACAAAAGCTAAGCATGATGGCATATGCCTGTAATCTCAGATACTCAGTAGGCTGAGGCAGGAAGATAATGAGTTTAAGACCAGCCTGGGAAACAGAGAGACCCATTTAAAAAAAAAAAAAAAAAAAAGGCAGCAGAAAGTTCTAGTGGAAACTTTTGAAATCTTGTTCATCTTTATCTTATAATCTTTCTAAGTTGTGATAGTCATGATTTCCTGTTTAATTATCTTCAGAAACTTTTTAAAGAACTGTTATAACATTTTTGTATTTTCCAAAATAGTATAAGCAATCAGATTTCAAACCTACCATAATAAAAGGATTTCAAATGTGCATGCACAAAATATTAAAGTGTTTTGCATTGTAACATTAACTTAACCACATTACAGAGTAAATATTACGTTCTTTTAACATCATAAGAGTAAACTAATGGCTCAGAAACAACATGTGTGATCTGACTAAATTAGTGTTACTATGGAAATGTGAAATTTTCAATTTCCTGACCCTTAAGGTTGATTTCAACACTGCAGTATACAGACTTTTCCACTTTGCTGCTAGTTAGTACAACAGAAATGGATGCTGCAAATCAAAGTTATTAAGGAGTCTAAAACCAGGCAACAAAAGTAGGAAAAAGTATATTCTTCTCTTAAAAACTTCAGTCATATATCATCTATGGTTCATTCCATAACCCAAGTCCTCATCTGGCTTGTCTTTATTTTTCTCAACAGTTTGCTGGCAGATTCACAAACTCAAAATAAATAGAATTTTTCCACTATCTAATTCTGAATTTGGCAGGGAAACTCAATGATGAATCTATTCCTACCTCAAAAAATGTTTTCTTTTATACATTTCACTCACCCATACTCAAGTCTGTAGACTAGAGAAATAACACAACTTTATTGTGGGATGTATTTCAATCACGTTTCTCAGGAATAAGTCAAGTGCAAACTAAATCTTAATATCTGAAATTTCAAAGAGGAATAGTTTTTTTGTTTGTTTGTTTTTGTTTTTGTTTTGTTTTGTTTTTAACCATGTTCCATCCTGGATTCCTTCCAGTCTATTCAAGGAGAAATACCAAAGCTTTATCACTAGGAAGAGGAGGTTTCTTCATACTCTGAACTATCAAAAGTCCCTCACAACAGCAGATGGTACTCTAGGTCCACAACTTCCCTTACCACACAACCTCTCTTTTAAAGTACTAACGCTTCACAGCTCACACAAAATTTTAATTGACTAACTTGCATAAGACTGCTCTAATAAAATAATTTAAGCAATTTTTTCTTTATTATTTCCTTTACTACACACAGGAAAGTGAGGGTTATTGTTATCCAAAAATACTTTCCCTAGTAATTTCTTTCTTAATATGCTACTTAAACTTAGTCCCAGTTCCTCACTACCTACAAAATCTACCTTTTATTACAACCCTTTTCTAAAGAGCTTAAAAGCTTACTCATTCTAGTTTGGAACTAATTCCAGGGAAGTGCTACAATATGAACCACCCTGTTTGTTCCCTGTAGGTGCCTAGAAACAACTTATAATTTCTATTTGGAAAGAGACATGCCTGGGTTATACATGGACTTTTACTGTGGAATCTGTTAGCATTGCTTTTTCAAGCATCACTTTCAGTTTATGTGAGGAAACTTGTCCCCAGGACATTCTTTTAAGGGGATTTATGGATTTATACTGCATAGTGCCTCCAAATTAAGTTTTCCAGAGAAATTTCGATCATGTCACTACCCCACTCAAAAACTGTCAATGATTTTCCTTCTCCATTGCCTACTGCTAAAGTTCCAGAGGCCCTCCCAATCTGGCAGCAATTAATGGCTGCATCTCACTTTCTGTCCTCTCTACCCATATTCTGTCTTCCAAACAGGGCAGGGAACATCCTATCCAGTAGGACATGATATTTGCTGTTGACCAGGAAAAACTATGTATAGTATTCCAGTCTGTCTTTTTCCAGTGGGAGTTTTATTGACATTATCTTGTTCTTTCCTTACAATTTTATACTGGTTGTATTAGAAGTGGACTCTTCAAATCACTAGACTGTTAAGCGTTAGACCTAATGAGGAAGAAGAGACAATACCCAGAGATCCTGGACTTGAGCTTAAATTCAATTTTGAATCATCTTCCTTTACAGCAAGGTGTTCAGGTAGCAGGGTGGGTATGTGAGGATGCTGAGTAGTCTAAGACAGACTGTAGAGGACTCAACATATTATCTGCCCCTTTCTGTAGATCAACTTTGCTGTTTGAGTAGCAGTAATTCACATTTCTGGCTCTAGGCATATCCTAATTTTTCAGGTCAGTCAGCCTATCCCCTTCCAACAGATATTGGGTCATAACCAAGATTTAAGTGATTCAGGAGCTGCTATTCTCCCAGCCACCGTGGTTTAAGGATCATAAAATCTCAGAGAAAATCTGAGATCTTTTGTTCAATGGTGAAGAGAAGCTACTTCCTCTGGATATAAGCAAGGAATCACACAGGCCAGGTGTGGTAGCCTACCTCCAAAATGCCCCCAATGATTTCATCCCCTGATGTTTTATACCTTTGAATAACCCCTCTCTTTACAATGTACCAGAATTGGCAGGGTTGGTCTATATGATCAACAAAATAGGGCAGAAGTGATCATATGTCATTTCTGAGGCTCATCATAACACATTAGGCTTTCTCACTCCCCCTTTCTCATCATTTACTCTGGGAGAACCCAGCAGGAATGTCATAAGAAACTGTACAGGAAGGTCCGTTTGACAAAACCGAAGCCTCCCCCACAGCAGCGTGAGTTGCTTGAAAGTGGATTCATGGGGTCCAATAAAGTTTCAGATAACCACGCCCTGGATGGCATCCTGATTACACCTGTGAAGAGTCATTCAGCTAAGCCATGCCTCAATTCATGATACATAGACACGGAGACAATAAATGCTTGTTGTTTAATCTTTTAAGTTTGGGAGTAACATTTTATGCAGCAATAGGTAATGAAGACATCCGGGGAACCCTCTTGCAACCAAGAAAAAAGACCAGACTAAAAGTGAAGAGAGGGCTCTCAGGACCACAGAAAAATCAGACCTATAACCCTAAGTTATCTACTCCTGCCCACTCTGCCTCTAGTCCTCTTTAAGTTTCCTGAACCAATAAATGCTCCCCCTTTTTAAAAAGATTTTTCCACTACTTTTTTTTTTGCTTCATTGTACACAAATGGAGTACAACTTACCATTTCTCTCCTTGTACACAAAGTAGAGTCACACCGTTTGTGTAATCATACATGAAGATAGAGTAATGATGTTTGTCTCATTCCATTACCTTTCCTCCCCACTGCCCCCTCTCCACCTCTCATTTTCCTCTATGCAATCCATCCTTCCTCCATTCTTCCCTTACCCCACCCCTGTTATTTATTATCATCTACTTATCAGAGAAATCATTCAGCCTTTGGTTTTTGGGGATTGGCTTATCTCACTTAGCATGATATTCTCCAACTCCATTCATTTACCTGCAAATGCCATAATTTTATTCTTCTTTATGGCTGAATAATATTCCATTGTATATATATACCACGGTTTCTTTATCCATTCATCTGTTGAAGGGCATCTAGATTGGTTCCACAATCTAGCTACTGCGAATTGAGCTGCTGTAAACATTGATGTGGCTGCGTCACTGTACTATGCTGATTTTAAGTCCTTTGGGCATAGGCCAAGGAGTGGGATAGCTTGGTCAGATGGTGGTTTCATTCCAAGTTTTCTAAGGAATCTCCATACTGCTTTCCAGAGTGGCTGCACCAATTTGCATCCCCACCTGCAATGTGTGAGTGTGTCTTTCTCCCCACATCCTCGCCAATGCCTATTGTTGCTTGTATTCTTGATAATCGCCATTCTAATTGGGGTGAGATGGAATTTTAGGGTAGTTTTGATTTGCATTTCTCTTATTACTGTAAGTGTTGAACATTTTTTCACATATCTGTTGATTGCTTGTAAATCTTCTTCTGTGAAGTGTCTGTTCATTTCCTTAGCCCATTTATTGATCGGGTTATTTGTATTCTTGGTGTAAAGTTTTTTGATTTCTTTATTAATTCTGAAGATTAGTGCTCTATCTGAAGTGTTTGTGGTAAAGATTTTCTCCCACTCTGTAGGGTCTCTCTTTACATTGTTGATTGTTTCCTTTGCTGAGAACAAACTTTTTAGTTTAAATCTATCCCATTTATTGATGCCTGCTTTTATTTCTTGTGCTTTGGGAGTCTTGTTAAGGAAGTCTGGTCCTAAACCAACATGATGAAGATTTGGGCCTACTTTTTCTTCTACTTGGTAGATTTTTCCATTACTTGCAAAGAAAAGTGTGATGATGCAGACTTTGTTTCAGGGGACCCAATGCCTCCACGTGCAACTTCCAAACTCCCCAGATCTCTTCCCGTTTACTCATGTAGCAGCTCTTTAGTCTCTTCCTACTTACCTATCGTTCATGGCCTCATTTAAGCCTTGTCTTTTCTGACTTGCAACCAGTGCAAGAAGGTCTCTATGTTATCTAGATTCATACAATACTTGTGCTATCACTTCCAATTCATTTGGCACTTATCCCTGCCCTGTCTTTAGTGAGTATATGTTTATCTAAATTGTAACTTTCTTGAAAGTAGGGACCGTTGTATATACTCTAATTCTTATGGTAGTTATTGGAAAAGGCACTCTTTAAATATTGCTTGTTTGATTAAATCTGTCAGTCTGTCAGTCAAGACATTATGGACAGGTGAACTTACCTGGTTGGGAAATAACATATATTAATCCTGGTACATAAAATGGCAAAAGGAAAAATCAGAAGAAAATAAAACTTTACCTTCTTTGCTGGCCCATGTTTTCTGAATATCATCACTTGGATAAACATTAATGAAGAATTTTAAAGATGTTACTTGATTCCTAATAACATCATCCCATAAAACTTTCTGCATATTTCAAAAGGATGAAAAGTTGTCCAGATAAACTATGATTATGAGGTGTATTTCACTATGCATATGTGCTATCCATATGTAATAATACATTTGTAATATTCATTCTAAGCAGCCTGGATTCAGTGGAGTACAAATACAAAATTCCTAACTTACTAACTTAAGCCTGCTCTGCTGAATCTCCCTTCATCTTTTAATGGCAGTTTTGAAATGACTTCCTTAGTAAGAAGTCCAAAGTCATATAAAACCTCATTTTTAGCTCCTCTGATCCTGAATGTAGCTCAGGCACTGGGGTGAGTGCCTGAAATGGAGGAGGGGTAGGGTATCCTATTCCCTGTGGAGTTGTAGCATTTGGATGGGGACTTGTACTAGAAGCAGAGATAAAAAGGGACAAGGGTCTCCTCTCCCTTCAGTGCTGCAGTTATGGTCTTCTCTTGGCCGATGCTGTTGACCAGTCTGTGTGTGGCAGGCACCCCAACACTGGCCCTTCCATCAGGTATCTGTGAGAGTTCTCTATGGACTCCTCTAGGGTCTCCCTAGGGTAGAGTTTCCTGTTAAGGAAATACCAGTCCCCACCTTGCTGTCCTACTGCCCCCTCCATTGCTATTCCTGGTGTTAAGTCCACAGCCTCTTGAGTAGGATACTGGCAAGTAAGCTCAAGTCTAACTACATTCCCTGGTTGTCTCTCAACCCTTGGGAAACCCACATAGTATTGCCATGCCACAAGGTGGGGATAGGATGCCTCTCTGCTTCACTTCTCAGTCTCATTATCTCACTTGAATTCTCCATTCCCTTACTCTCATAGGCACTGGAATCAGATTGCCTGGTTGGATGACTAAAAATTAAGATATCATTCTCCTCTCTAAATCCTACTCTCTGTGGGTGGTCCTCAGGGCAACCCATCTTTGGTTTCAAAGGTAAAATCACCGTATTTTTCACTAGGTGCTGGGGATTAAACTCAGGTCCTTTGGCACGCTAGGCAAGAACTCTACCACTGAGCTACATCTCCATCCTGCCTACATATATGAACACTAATCACATCACAAAGATATTATCTCTATTTTGGAAACTCCAAAAATTATCATATCACTTTCCTGTTGAATGAGAGATGGTATATTCAAAAACTAAGATTTTTTTAAAATGATCTATTTAATTTACATTCATTGATCAGTCGGTCAAATTATTTTTTGACAGCATCAACCTATTGAAATTTGAAAGACACATAAAACTTAGTTTGTGTTATCACAACATAATTATTTATTTGCAATTTTTAAGTACAAAACTGAAACAAACTCAACAATGTCTACTTTTAAGGAATAAAATAGCAGTTGATGTATCTGGCTACTTAAAACATTCAGACTCACAATTATTTCTAACTTATAATCTTTGAAATGTGAAATGATCTTGGGAAAAGAATTTGCAGGTAACTCTATCAATCAAGCAAATGTCTTTTGAAAGGTTTCCTCTGCATACTTATATGGCCCTTTACCAGGTGAAAAGAGCTTTCCCATGTATTATTTCATTCGATATGTGATGTTCCCTAGGATAGAAGCAGAGCAGATAAAGAAAATGAGGATCTGTGATGGTCATGACTTGCTGAATATCAGAGTAACTGGCAGAGCAAAAAAGATAATGTGAATCTCCTGGTTCTATGGAGTCCTCCCATCCTAACAGGCTGCTTCAAAAATCCATGGAGCTATCAGAAATCTTGAGGGAACTTCTCATTTATGCCCCTGCCATCAATCAATTAAAATCAGTAATTTAATATGATACTACAAGATTTTTTTCACTTACCTGGATATGGTGGCACATTTCTGTGATCCCAGATACTCAGGAGGCTGAGGCAAGAGAATTCCAAGTTTGAGACCAGCCTCTGTGACTCAGCAGGACACTGAATCAAAATAAAAAAATAAAAAGGGCTGGGGGATATAGTTCTGTGGTACAGTGTCCTGGGATCAATCCCCAATAACAGAAAGAAAACAGAGATTTTTTTTTCATTATTTACTTGCTCTTTCAAAAAGTATGTGCTGAGAACACACTGTGTGTCCAGCATTGTGCTGGTACTTGACATGCAGTTATGAGTAAGTTAGACAAGGTTCCTACTCTCCTGCTACTTACAGTTCAATTGTGGAGACAGATACTACTCACATAATCACAAAAGTAAATATATAGTCACTGGCTGAGAGGAATACTCTAGAATGAGAGCAGCTTGCTTCGAAAATTGCCTAACAGGGAGGCATTACCTTATCCGAAGCATCAGAGATGGGCAGGATAGGAGGAAGGGGTAGAAAAGACAGCATCCCAAGCCAGAAAGAGACATGGCCAGTCAAGATAATCATATCAACCTCAGTCTTATTCTATGATAGTAATTTTATTTACATAACAGGGAAAATGTCTAGCAAGAAATACACCAAAATATTAATGATGCTTTCTTCTGGAGAGACTGGTGATGTTTTCTCCTTTATGCTTTATTGAATGTTCCAAATTTTCTGCGAAGAAAAACATAAGCTTTGTGACCTGGTGGAGAAGGTCAGAATAGAAAATGTGACCCAAGGCCCCTGTGTGAGAAAAGGAGGGGAAGTTGAATCCTCTCTCAGAAGTATAGAAGCTGGAGTGTGAATCTGGAAGCAAACAGTGAAAGAACATACATAATTCACTTTGACCTTTTACGAGGACAATGAATACTCAAATGTATAAAGCTGGGAAAGAAAAGGAACTAATATGTATTGATCTCTATTATTTGCCAAGCACTATCCTATACTCTTTTTGCCTAGAATAGAGAGATAATGGTACTTAATTTCCACAATTTCCCTCTGTGTTTCTTTCACTCATGCTGACCCAATGAGATGGTTATCATAGTCCAGTTTACAAATGAAAAAGAAAGTGGAATTTAAGAAGAAGTCAAGTAATTTGCTCAGTCAGACACCTATTAAGTGGGAGAGCCGGGATTAATATTTGAAGGCCCATCTGATTCCAAAGGAACTCTTAGAACATCTGTCACCTAGGTAAATGTGATGGAGAATGTTTATATTTTAAAATTTCCCATAATAATTAGAAAGAAGATAGACCAAAGAAGATAGGATTGTGCTGGTAGGAGTGTAAGTTCTGTACAGAGCACAGTATTTTAAAAAATTTTTATTAGTTCTTTTTAGATATACACGACAATAGAATATGTTATGACATATTATACATACATGGAGTATAACTTATTCCAATTAAGATTGCACTTTTACAGTTGTACATGTGGAGTTTCACTGTTCATATATTCATATATGAAAAAATGAGGCTCCTGAGGGCATTCATATTCATATATGAACATAGGAAAATTGTGTCAGATTCATTCTACTGTCTTTCCTATTCCCATCCCCTCTCCCTTCATTTCCCTTTGTCTAATCCAAAGTACTTATATTCTTCCCCGCCACCCCTTATTGTGTGTTAGCATCCGCATATCAGAGAGAATATTTGGGCTTTGGTTTTGGGGAATTGGCTTATTTCATTTAACATGATAGTCTCCAGTTTCATCCATTTACCAGCAAATGCCATAATTTCATTCATCTTTATGGCTGAATAATATTCCATTGTGTGTGTGTGTGTGTGTGTGTGTGTATAGATATATAGATATATATCACATTTCTTTTATTCATTTATCTGTTGAAGGGCATCTAGGTTGGTTCCACAGCTTAACTATTGTGAATTGATCTGCTATAAACATTGATGTGGCTGTATCACTATAGTATGCTGATTTGTTGACGATTCATATTTCTTCTGTGAAGTGCCTGTTCAGTTCCTTTGTCCGTTTATATCAATAAATAAATGGGTTATTTGTCTTTACAGTGTTAAGGTTTTTGAGCTTAATGCAGAGCACAGTATTTTTAAACACATACAGTGCCAGGAATTAGTCTAAGTGTGTTAGCAATCTTGTCTGATTCATAACAACTTTATGAGATAATATTGCTATCAGCTTTCTATCACTGTTACAAAATGTCTGAGAAAATCAGCTTAAAAGAAGGAAAGATTTATTTTGACTCACAGTTTCAGTCCATGGTCAGTTGGCCCCGTTGCCTTTGGGCCTGTGGTCGAGCAGTATATCATGGTATACTCAGAGGAGACAGCTCACCCCAAGGCAGCCAGGAAACAAAGAGAGGAGGGAGGGACCAGGGTTCCAAAACCCCTTCAAGGTACATCTTGGATGACCTAACTTCCTTTCACTAGGTCCCACCTCCTAATATTTCGCCTAACTTCTAATAGCAACACAGACTCACAACCGAGCCTTTAACATATGAGACTTTGGAGGATCCAAACTACAACAGGTATTATCATCATCATCATCATCATCATCATCATCATCATCCCCAGTTTTCAGATAGGGAAGCTGAATTACAAAGAGATAAAGCAACTTGCAATATCACACAGAGCTGGTTATTCATTTATTTATTTTCTTCTCTTGATATTAGGGATTAAACCTAGGTGTGCTCTACCACTGAGCTTTTTTATTTATCCCAATCATTTTTATTTTTTATTTTGGGGTGGGATCTCACCAAGTTATCTAGGCTGGCCTCAAACATGCGATTCTCCTGCCTCTGTCTCCCACTACACCTGGCCAGAGCTGTTACTTGAATAGGCAAGCTGACAGCAAATCTTTACATCTAATCACCAAGCTATACTCCATCTCCTAAATTCTTCACTTAATCTCTTGGTCCTTTCTATGTGTGAGTGACCTATTTCCAAAACTTCTTTCCAGGGGCTGGTGTCTGTGCTTAGATGGGTGAAAAACAAGTTTCCTTTAGAAGTTTGAAGCAGGTAGAAAAGAGGTTGAATGACAGGTACCAAACACTATTAAAAATAAGAAACCACTTCTGGTGTTCAGCAGCACAGTGAGGTGGCTATAGTTCACAATAACCTATTACAAATTTCATGAAGATCTAAAAGAGAAGAGTTCAAAGACTTCAAACATAAAGCAGTGATGGAGAGGGATGCAAATCCTGATTTGATTAGTGTACACTGTATTCACATGTTGAAACATCACACTGTACCCCATTAATATTTATGTACAATTAATACCTGTTAATAAAAACAAGAAAATGCATTCTTTCTCATGCTTTTTAAAAAATAAGGTTTTATGTATTTCTCCATAAAAAAAAAAAAAAGGAAAGAAAACCACCTTATCCCTGACTACCATTTGCCTGAGGGCAACCTGGAGAAAAGTCCGCTCCTAATTCTTACAAAGAGAACTCATCTATCATAAATTGGTTATTAAATAATAAGTAAAACCTGAGCTCTAATTGCCCAAAAGTAGTTTGTCTTGTAAAACCAAGTGTCTAGGAGGGACCGTAGCTCAGTGGCAGAGCACGTGCCAAGCATGGGTAAGGCACTGGGTTCGATCCTCAGCACCACAAAAAAATAAATAAATAAATAAGTAAAATAAAGGCATGCTTTCCATCTACAACTACAAAAAAATTTTTGTTAAAAAAAATACTCAAGTAAATACCTTAGTAATTCTCAAACTACCATAAATCAGAATCACTCAGAAAAAAGTGTTAGAATACAGATTGATAGATCCCACCTCCAGCTCTGATTCAGGAGATCTTGGTTGGGCCCAAGAATTAGCATTCTAACAAGTCTCAGATGATGCTGATGCTGATGCTGGTGCTGATACTGCTGGTAGGGGAACCACACTTTGAGAACCATTAATCTGATGGTTATCAAGTCATCACGAGTTTTACAAGAGTCCTTGCCCCACAGGTCTGCAACTGAGAGTTCCTCTCATCCTAGACCTCCTGCCCCATTCACAGGTTCTAGAGCAGGTGAATCATATAGAAAAAGAGTTTTGCTTTCAAACCTGCAATGAAGCAGGACTGAAAGTGTTTGCTGAAAAACAAAAACAATTGATTTGGGGGGAAGTAAGTTTTAATGCTTTACTTTTTCCCCCTCTCTCTTTTTTTTTTTTTTTTGGTGGGGCTGGGCATCGAACCCAGGGCCTTGTGCTTGCAAGGCAAGCACTCTACCAACTGAGCTATCTCCCCAGCCCTCTCTCTTTTTTTTTTTTTAACATTGTTGTTTATTTATTATTCCTTTTGGGGGCAAGTTCTGATTGCTGTCATTTGGGTAATTATTTTAAATATTGCAGGGAAAACAAATGATACCCAAGGTTTAAAATGTTGGAGTTATATTCATACCAAAATATCTATTAAGTTACCTACAAATGTGAAGAGTAAGTTTCATTTTACAGTTAAAGTTACAAAGGAGGTCCCAAAACCTGAAGAGGTGAGTTAAGTAGCACCCAAGCGCCCTCTAGAGGGAAATAAATTCTTGGGCTATCATGCCTTGCCTGAAGGCTGCAGCATTTATTGCTAAACAATAAGATTTCCATTACATTTTTAATCTTTTGAAGTTGATGAACATTTTGTGTATTGAAGACAAATATAAAGAAAAATAGTGACTTGAGGTGAGAGATTTTAAAGAATGCTTTTAATAATAGAAAGAAGTTAAATTTTAGATCATGTAAATTTGTTACTCCTCAAATTTTCAACCATCAGTTTTAGCTTTCATTGATGATTCTTGGCCTGAATCAATCATTATTAATGTTGAAAAAAAACCCTTTAATTTATATTATAAAATCACAGCACTTTAATAACATGTCAGCATACAAATACGAAATTCTTATAAATTTTTGAGATTATCTTGTTTGAATATTCTGCTGCTTTGACTAGAAAATGACGAAGAATTTTGTTGAAGTCAGAGCCTGTTTCCATTTACTTGAAAATTTGTAAAACTTTTACATTTCATTAAGCATCCTAACACTGTGCATTGATCTCTCTGGATTCAAATTAGTCTATCACATACCTTTATGTTCAGAGTCAGACCTAAAGGATTTAGTCCAAAACATCTTTTAAAGGTTAAGTAAGCCCAACAGGTAATCTGTAGCACTCGCTTGGTTACCAGGAACCATACCTGGGACATTATAATAGTCATGACAAAATATCATTATCAATATAATGATAAAATATTAATATTTTTCTTACCAATCCTTCGACCCTCTGAAAGAGCTAATGAATTATATTTTTGAATGAATTATATTTTTAGCATAGTAATTGATTAGATTTCACAGTGTTTCCTTCCTTTTGGGATTCTAATAATAGCAGCCAGGTTTATTGGATGCTATGTGCTATTCACAAACACTTTATGTTTCTACTTTACACATCGAGAAACAGCCTTACAGTGGTTGAAACATTTGCACAAGATCAAACAGCTAGTAAAGATTGAAGCAAGAATTTAAACACAAGATGTCTTTACACTCTTAACTGGTATGCACACCACCTCCCTTTTTGTTATTTTTCTATCTCCTTACTAGTAATAAATAAAAAGAAGAATGGAGACACAAGTAGACTTCTATTTAAACATGCCCTGGTCCCTTTCCCAGACATTATCTTTATAAACCTGTTTTTCTATTAGTCTCTTTTATTTCTCTAAAGGCAGTACCATCTTCTCCATTCCTGATAATCCAATCACCTGTAGCATGTGACATGAACCCCACTTTCTTTTTATTTTATTTATTTTGGTACTAGGAATTGAACCCAGGGGTGCTTAACCACTGAACCACACCCTCAGCCCTTTTTTGTATTTTATTTAGAGACAGGGTTCTCGAGTTCCTTAGGTCCTCACTAAGTTGCTGAGGCTGGCCTTGAACTTGTGATCTTCCTGCCTCAGCCTCCCAAGCCACTGGGATTACAGGCATGTGCCACTGCACCCAGCTGAACCCCACTTTCAAATGCAATGAATTACCTGATCTTTTTGTAACCACTGAAAAACCCTCCTCTCTGTTCCTGTTCCTGGCTTAGCATCCTGGCTCTTCACTCTTCTTTCAATCTCTCTACCTCTGATTTATTTTAAATAATACCTGATATGACTGACTCTATTCAAATTGTTGTCCAATGCTCACTACATACAGAACCCTAAGTTTTCACACCTGGCTTCAACTTGTCACTAGAGCCCCTCATCTTGCTTTAACATGCTCTTTATTCACAAACAGGAGGTCTCATTTGTTCTCAAACTATCTTAAATATTTTTATTAGTGCATTATAGTTATACGTAATAGTGGGGTTCATTTTGGCATAATCATACAGGCATGGAATATAATTTGCTCCATTTAAGTCCCCAGTACTTTCTCTTTCCCTCCCCTCCCCCCTCTCCCTGTTCCTCTTCCTCTATTCTACTGGTCTTCCTTCTACTTGTTTATCATTTTTTTAATTGGTGCTTTATAGATATACATAAAAGTGACATTCACTGTGGTATATTCATATATGTACATAGAATTATTTGGTCAATTTCATTCTGCAGTTCCTCCCTTTACTGCCCCTCTTCCCTCCCCCTCTATCTCCTTTGTCTACTCCTCTGGTATCCCTTCTACTTCCAGACTCCTGGAACTATAGCAATAGTCTCTTTCTTGTCCTCTGATCCTACTGACATGGCTCCTTGCTGCAGAGTTGTCCAGACAGCCCAACAATCCCCACAGAGAAGTGGCAGGGAAGTAGCAGAGTGGTGGCCCTGGCAGGTTGAAGTGCAGCCACTTGAAGCCTACCAAGCAGATGCAGGCCTATGATGGGGCAGGCTTGAGGCTCCAGTGCCAGGGAGTGCCAGGACACACCCACCTGTCACCCCCTGGTGGCCTGTTCACTACTGTGTGGTACTCCACAGCACAGACCCCAAGCATCCATGGTCTGCTGTCCTCAACCTTGCACTTCCCTGTGAGCAGTGAGAAAACGAAGTGGGGCAGATTCGAGTGGGATGGTAGGACTAACCAATAGCATTACTACTCTCCCAAACCCTGATTAGCATAAATTTGGACCAGTAGTGTTAGTACTTTTCCAAACTCTGATTAGCATAAATTCAGACCAATAGCATTGACTCGAGTGCTATAGAAACCCCTAAAGGAGCATGCTCAAGTGACACACCTCAAGTCTACTCTTGCTCTGCAGGAGTTCGATTTCTATTCACACTTAAATAAATGCTGCTCTTACACTCACTTATCCCCATCTGTGGATTTCAATCTTCAAATTCACAGGACAAAATCCAGAAAGAAGAAACTGGCAGTCATGGCTGTAAAGAACTGTTGCTTAAGCAGACCCCACCCACCAGCAGAAGCAGAGAAACTCTGGTTTCATTACCCCTTCAAATTCATCCTCCACTCCATATGACGTGTCTTGGAAAATCAAAACTCCATGTCACTCCCCTGCATGAACCTCCTAGTAGTTCTCCACTGCTTACAGACTGCAGCCAACATCCATAGCATAGAATCTCTCATCCTCTAATTTTGCATCCTACCTCTTTCCAACTTCATTTAACAATCTAGTAACATTAAACTGATTTCAGTTTCCAGAAACACTCTGTTATTTTACATTTCTCTGCCTTTATTCTGTCTGGATTAATGCCCCCCTCCTTCCAGTCTCTGTATTACATGACTTCTGGGGCATCGATCACACAGGATACACTTACTTGTGTCAGCAGTGGCCCCTGGTACCCTCAGATCTACTTTCATACGTGGTGAAGTCATACCTGTCATTCTGGTTCAGTTAAAAATCCATCTTTCCCATAAAGCTCTCCTAGAATTCTTCAATAGCTTGAAAAAAAAATAGATTCTATCATAGCACTTTGCCATATATATATATATTTTTTTTAATTCTCTGATTATGTTTGTCTCTCCCAGTACCAGACTTAACCCACAATTTACCTTTGTAATTTCAACTCCTAGCCCAGTGTCTCATACATTCAGCAAATGTTGTTTAAACTGAAATACTATGCTTATGCCATCTCACTGTCAGGAGATTTGCTAAAGAGAAGGAATTCTGACTTTTAGTGCATATCTTCACATTAGCCATAGTCCTAATATACAAGGCTGACTGTAAGAATTCCTGTTGAGTTTTTCTTTAAAAAAAAATACAGTTTCCCTCAAATTGAGCAAATTTTAAAAGTAGCATATCATCTCACTGGTGGAATGAAAAGCAGCTATTTCTCCAATAGTGCTAATTTTCATAATTTTACAAGGATATAATATGATCAATAGTCTAATAATTTGATTGTGATAGGAAGCTAAAGATGAGTTTAAAAATGTGTACAAAGAATAGGCTACAGAGCCACTGTTCTGAAATGGCTAGCCACACTGTTAGCATCTCACATATTTATTTACCTGAATATGTCTTTGATTTTCTGTTTACCTTTGGTGTTTGTGATGGATATGGCAGGTAAAATTGCCAGGCCAAGACCAAAGCTTAAAGAATAGAAAAAGGCTTTGGAATAAGTGGAAAGTAATGAAAATGAAGTTTCTTTTGTCAGTTTTAATAGAATTTATTGTTCTTAGCATTTGATAACTAAATACAATTATATTCAAAATTCCTTTATTATTGAAATTCCTGCAGCAAAAATAACTTGGTTGTTGCTAATCTAAAAACTCTCAAGTCCCTAATTTCATTTTTCTACTGAAACAATTTTGATAATATATACTTTACATAGTGAGAAGTTTCTTACCAGAATTGATATTTTTAATAAAAAGTGTTGACTGACTTCATGGAGCTTATAGACGAGGGAAAGAGGAAATAATTAAACAACATCTATACAACCAAACCTGAACTCACCTATTTTTCCCCCAACTCTGGCTTTCTTCACATCTGAGAGAGAAACAGTTACTCACATCTCTGTAGGAGAGACAGGTGCAAAGTGTTGCCAACCAGGGAACCCCACATAAGCTTTCCTTCCAGGTTTCTGTTTTGTTTTCTTTGGTTTTGTTTGTGGGTGGGGGGTCAGTTCAGTCATGTAGGCATGGAGTGCCTTCATGAATGAGCTTAGTTACTCAGGCTCCAGTCTCCCACCCAGAAGTCAAACTGATAAAGTGTGGCCCAAGTCTCCAGACATGCAAAAATAGGCATTCACCATAAATTAGTGTTACTATAAACTACCTGATGTAGTTGAAAATCTCAGGTATATAAAAACAATCTTATTAGAAAAGATATTTCAGGGTCTCAGAAGTTATCTCCCCAAAACCATTAAAGAACCTGTTCTGAAAACCTTTGAGAAGAATGTGCAGAGTTTGGGCAACTGAGGCCTACTGAGTGAGCAAAGGAAAGCCTTCCAACAGAAATGACACCTGAGCTGCACACTGAGAGAGAAGTGTTTCCCAGAGGAAACGTGTACGAAAACACTTCAAGTGAATGTAAAAGCAACATGAACAAAATGATTGAGACCTCAGGGAGCATGGTTCTTAAGGGAACTGAAAGTAGCTTATAAGACAGAAGTCCCCTCTACTCACAGACCCTCAAATTTATGAGAAGTTCTATTATCACCCTTCCCCAACCTGAATTCTCCTTCTAGGTTCTCTCTCCCAAAACTGGGAAAAGAATTCTTGCTCATTTATTTTTATGGTATGCAGAAGTTTATGCTCTGAGTTTTACCAACAGTATCAAAATATGGTCTGCATCTATTTGGAAACTCAAAAACAAAGTTATTTTCTTTTTTTCTTAACAACTTTCCCTAGGGACAGTGAGAGTAATTACCCCAGTTACTTTCTTGGTGGACAAAAATGGTATATAGCAGAAAATATTGGGAAAGAGGAATAAGTTAGTATCTCAAATATTTAATCCCACTGTATTTCTATGTTTCCTACAAATTTCTTAAAACAGGACAGAGTCTTCCATACCAGCTGAATCCCTAGTAGCACATTGCTCATAAATTTGTATTAGGCCAAGTTTGCATGGCCATGTTCCCCTATTCTCTACAATTAGACAAAATGATAAATGAAAAATAGCATACTGCATACACCTAACAGACCCAATAAATCATTGTTGAAACTGAATATTGATACTTTAAGTACCATTTCCAAATGTACCTCTTTACTAAAAGGATTAACAATTTGTGCATAAAATTCAAGGCTTTTCTGAAGTATACTTTTTAATGAGGTGTTTAAAAAAACAAAATTAATTGGGAAGCCTTTAGACTGAGATGACTCCTGCTCCTTGGGTTCCTACTAGCAGACTGAAACCCAACTCACTATAAACAGTAAAATGAAACTTGAACTCAACCCATTAGACACTTCCAACTCGCCTCTAAATAGAGACTTTACCAATTAGAAACCACCAACTAACTTCTAACTAAGGACTTTGCATTTTAATCAATCAAATATTTTCTTTGTCTTGCTTCCACAACACCTTATAAAAATTTCCCCTGGCATCCCTTTGGTGGAGCCCTCAACCTTTTGCACTACCCAATTCATGAATCTTGGTCTGTTAAAATAAATTCTATAAAATTTTAATGTGCCTACCACGAAAGTGACCAAATTTTATAAAAGATAAAAACTCAAAATTTTCCATAAGAAAATACTGGGGATAATAAATTAGGCTATGTATCTAAGGCAAACCAAATTAAAGGAGGCCTAATGAAAACCAGGCAGGAGAAAGCTCATAAATCCTTCTCACCCCAGTATTGTTTTGTTTAACATTCATGGAAGTTTATTTAAGGGGATAA
This sequence comes from Sciurus carolinensis, assembly GCF_902686445.1. NCBI lineage: Eukaryota > Metazoa > Chordata > Mammalia > Rodentia > Sciuridae > Sciurus > Sciurus carolinensis. Next base: position 47,524,693 of record NC_062225.1, read on the forward strand.
AATGTGAATTCATTTGCTAAAGAAATTTCTGTGTTTTGTCAAGTAATGGTATACACCACATACATGTTTCATAGTAATGAGAATGATGCTTATGGGAACCAGGAAAAAGAGATGGATTTCTAAAAGGAGGAAAACGTACAAATGTGGATGCTCAAAAGTTGTGAACTTCACTAATTTTTGAAACCTACCTGAAAGACTGACAAAGACAATGAAATAATAAAGTTCATATTACTCAACTTCAAAACCTCCTCTCTCATAAGATGGATGCACCCAAAAAAGATATTATTTTAAATAAATTTCAGAAACTACAGCATCACCTTGAGTATCATCTCTTTAAAAGAGAACAAGCCAAGAGAAGTTAAATGCTTAAAATTTAAATGAGTGTCAAAGAGAATAATGTAAAGCTCCCTTGCACACAGTAGTCCATTTATTACCAACAGCTCTGTGTGTCTGCAGAGCCACCTGTTTTGTATCTAAGATGCAGTAAGTGTATTTTAGTATAAAACCTTAAATTACTCCAAGACATTCTAAATTGGATCAATGTTATCCACCTGTACAATGAGCTAAAACCCAAACATGAATTGTTCCTCTCCTGATCAGCCTTTTGAGTCAATTGTCAAAGGTAACCGAGAAAAATGGGTAAAGGGTGTTCTCCATATTGCTCCTGTGCTACTAAAGTGATCCAAAATCAGATCAAAGACACACATAATATGTGAAGAGGAAGGAGGAGAAGAGGGAGGAGAAGGATAAGAACAACAACAACAAAAAGTTTAAGAAGCAGAGAAAAATGTCAGTAAGGTCTAAAATTCTCACTAGCATAATCAACCAAAAACAATTCCAAAAGTCTCCTCCAAATTTCAATTCACATTAATTACAAATGACAAACACAGTTACTATAAACCATAATGGTCTGAACTAATTTGTCTAAGCATGCAATGCAGAGTTGGCAAGGTCAGGTTTTTGTGCTCAATTACTGTTCACTCATGCTGACTTTAAAGAAACTTTTGTCAGAAGGAACAATGATCCCACTATCCTAAATAATTAACCAACATTAAAATCTAAATAACAATTCAATGGGGAGTTGCATTTAGTTATAATCCTAAACACACACAAACACAACCACAAACAAAAGTCTATATGTAAATTGATCCTGTTCATCACAAACCTGTTAAACTTTCTCTAAAACAGTATGGGACAAGATATGAAGGCCATCAAGAGTGTGATCGGTATAGGAAAATCCATCCATAGGGAAAAATGACAACTATTGATGGTAACAAACAAGTAAAAATATAAAAACAAAATTAATTTTTAAAAAAGGTTAAAAGGTAACAAACCATCAAAATGGTGATTGGAGGTAGCATGACACAGAGGAACACCCATGAAACTTAGGGTCTAGATACTGAACCTAGCTGTTTTAACTTCTGGGAAAACTTCTTTTGGATAGACCCCTTACTGATTTTGTTATTGAGATGAAGAGAAATTTCAGTACATCAAGAGACAAAAACAAAACAAAATCAGGCTGAAATGAATTTTTTTATCCTTACTATCCTTTATTCTCCAAAAAGAATGCAGCAGCAAGTATCATCTAGACCTGACCCAACCTGCTGCTACCCTGGGAGTTTATAATTATCCAAATGGTCCAGAGCCCCAAACTATTCAGTTTGTTTGGTTTTGGGAGATGATACCAAAGAGATATCTGCTACCTCATCCCAGTATGGTTGAGTGACCAACCTGAAGAAGGAAAAAGTTATAGCCCCTGTTATCACCTTCCTCAGAGAAGAAATTATAGGGCAACAGTGGTACCTAGTCACCGTTTTTTTTAATGTATCCATGATAGTGAGAAGCATTTGTACTTAGTTTCTTAAATTAAAATATTAAAAAGTAAGGAACAATTTTTTTCAGTTCAAGATGGCGGACTAGAGGGCGGCTGCATTTCACGTTGCTCCAGGGCGCAAAATTCAAAAGAGGAGATAGTGAGAGACTTGGGACCAACTCAAAGCCGCCGGGTGAGTCTCTCCCGTTGGGGAGGCGTCCCGGATGGGGCGGTAGCCCCAGAACGCAGGGAACTTTGTGAAGTAGAGTTGCTCGGCGAGACGGCCCTCCCCCCCGCTGGAGCGGTAAACACGGACAACTGGGATCATCGTAGAGGAGGCGGCTCAGCACAGCGCTTGGACTCGGAGCAACCACTGGGGTTCTGGGCGGCTGCCTGAGGAGGAGCTGCGTGGCGAGCTGTTTAGACTCAGAGTGACCGCTTCTGAACACCAGGGGGTTGCCCGGAGGAAGAGGAGGAGCGCGGCGGGTTGCTTGGACTAGGAGTGACTGCATCAGAGCCACAGGAAGTTGTCAGAGGAGGAGCTGTGTGGTGAGCTGTTTGAACTCAGAACAACCGCTCCTGAACACTGGGGGGTTTCCCGGAGGAAGAGGAGAAGTGCGGCGGGTCGCTTGGTCTGGGAGTGACTGCATCAGAGCCACAGGTGGTTGCCGGAGGGGGAGGCGAGTTGTGAGTTGATTGGACTAAAAACGACCGCTGCTGAGCACTGGTGGCCTGCCTGGAGGAGGAGCGTGGTGGGTCCCTTGGTCTCGGAGCCACCGCTCCTGAACACCCGGGGGGCTGCCCCGAGGAGAAGGAGGAGGAACAGGGCGGGTCACTTGGACTTGGAGTGACTGCCTAGGGCTGCGGGCGGTTGACGGGAGGAGGAGACGCGAAGTGAGTTGCTTGGACTCCTAGTGACTGCGTCGGAAGCCGGGCGGCTGTCCGGAGGAGGAGGTGTGTGGCGGGTCTCTGGGTATCGGAGCTATTGTATGGGGCTCCAGGTGGCGGCTCAGAGGAGGGGCCACATAGCCAGGTGATTAGGTGCAGAGCAGGGTCCCAGGACCGGCTTCTTGGTAGAAGAGCCACACAGAGACAAGCCTAGGGGCGGAGCAAAGTTTCCAGGACTGCAGGCAGATTCTCTGGGAGAAGCAGCTTAAGGAGACTCGCCTGCGAAGGGTGAGGCTCCCAGGCCCAGGAGGTAGGTCCGGGCCCCTGGGAACGTTGCAGAGGAAGACAGCCCAGCCCAGGCGGTAGTTGTAGATTGAGGGGAACATCTAGGAGGGGAACTGACCAGCGAGACGTCCCCACCGAGTGAGTCTTCCCTGCCGGGTGAGGTTTTCCCACAGGGACGGTAAAACCAGAGACACAGGCACAAACAGGCCTTGCCTCAACCCGCAGCCTAGTTCCCCATTGGATGACCATTGGTCAACAAGTGGAGGCACCTCTGCCCACTAGCAGGGAATATATCCCACCCGAGGGTCACCACCCCTAGAGAGGCAGCTTCTTCGTGGAGCTCCGCATTATCAACTTCCTCCAAGACTTCAGGTTACTGAAGGATAAGAGGGGATATACTAGAAATCTTCAGGGACATTATAAGTCGATAAAGGAAATCTGCAATATCTTAATGACCCACTGATTCCTGAACAATATGAGAAAACAAGGGAAGAAAATGCCCCAAACAAATCTAGAGGTTACATCAATAAAATCCAACGACAGCATGGCAGAAGAAATGACAGAAAGGGAGTTCACAATGTACATAATTAAAATGATCAGGGAAGCAAACGATGAGATGAAAGAGATGAAAGAGCAAATGCAGGCATTGAATGATCGCACCAATCGACAGTTAACAGAGCAAATTCAGGAAGCAAAAGATCATTTCAATAAAGAGTTAGAGATATTGAAAAAAAACCAAACAGAAATCCTTGAAATGAAGGAAACAATAAACCAAATTAAGAACTCCATAGAAAGCATAACCAATAGGATAGAACACCTGGAAGACAGAACTTCAGATATTGAAGACAAAATATTTAACCTCGAAAACAAAGTTGAACAAACAGAGAAGATGGTAAGAAATCATGAACAGAATCTGCAAGAACTATGGGATATCATGAAAAGGCCAAATTTGAGAATTATTGGGATTGAGGAAGGCTTAGAGAAACAAACCAAAGGAATGAACAATCTATTTGAAGAAATAATATCAGAAAATTTCCCAAATCTGAAGAATGAAATGGAAAATCAAGTCCAAGAGGCTTATAGGACTCCAAATACACAAAATTACAACAGACCCACACCAAGGCACATTATAATGAAAATACTGAACATACAAAATAAAGACAGAATTTTAAAGGCTGTGAGAGAAAAGAACCAAATTACATTCAGGGGGAAGCCAATACAGATATCAGCAGATTTTTCCATCCAGACCCTAAAAGCTAGAAGGGCCTGGAACAACATTTTTCAAGCTCTGAAAGAAAATGGATGCCAACAAGAATCTTATACCCAGCAAAACTTACCTTCAAATTTGACGATGAAATAAAATCATTCCATGATAAACAAAAGCTAAAAGAATTTATAGAAAAGAAAGCCAGCATTACAGAATATTCTCAGCAAAATATTCCATGAGGAAGAGATAAAAAACAAAGAAGCAAATCAGCAAAGGGAGGAATTATCCTAAAGGAACTGTCAAATAAAGGAGGAACCAAGATGTGTCAAAAAAAAAATAAATAAATAAATAAAATTTTAAAAATGAACCAAATGACCGGGAATACAAATCATATCTCAATAATAACCCTGAATGTTAATGGCCTGAATTCATCAATCAAAAGACACAGACTGGCAGATTGGATTAAAAAGAAAGATCCAACAATATGTTGCCTGCAAGAGACTCACCTCATAGAAAGAGATACCCATAGACTAAAGGTGAAAGGATGGGGAAAAACATACCATGCACATGGACTCAGCAAAAAAGCTGGAGTATCCATCCTCATTTCAGATAACGTGGACTTCAAGCCAATGTTAGTCAGAAAGGATAAAGAAGGACATTTCATACTGCTTAAGGGAAGCATAAATCAGCAAGATATAACAATCATAAACATCTATGCCCCAAACAGTGGCTCATCCATGTATGTCAAACAAATCCTTCTCAATTTTAGAAACCAAATAGACCATAACACAATAATACTAGGTGATTTTAACACACCTCTCTCACCACTGGACAGATCTTCCAAACAAAAATTGAACAAAGAAACCATAGATCTCAATAACACAATCAATAATTTAGACTTAACAGACATTTATAGAATATACCATCCAACCAAGAGCGAATACACTTTCTTCTCAGCAGCACATGGATCCTTCTCTAAAATAGGCCATATATTATGCCACAAAGCTAATGTTAGCAAATACAAGAAGATAGAGACACTACCTTGTATTCTATCAGATCATAATGGATTGAAGTTAGAAATAAATGAAAGAGTAAAAAACAGAAACTACTCCAACACCTGGAGATTAAACAATATGCTATTATATGATGAATGGATAACAGAAGATATTAGGAAGGAAATTAAAAAATTCTTAGAGGTAAATGAGAACAAAGAAACATCATATCAAAATCTCTGGGACACTATGAAAGCAGTACTTAGAGGAAAATTTATTTCATGGAGCCCATTTAATAAAAGAAGTAAAACTCAACAAATAAACAACCTAACACTACAGCTCAAAGTCCTAGAAAAAGAAGAACAGACCAACACCAAAAGTAGTAGAAGACAGGAAATAGTTAAAATCAGAGCTGAAATCAACGAAATTGAAACAAAAGAAACAATACAAAAAATTGACAAAATAAATAGTTGGTTCTTGAAAAAATAAACAAAATTGATAAACCTTTAGCTACACTAACAAAGAGAAGACGAGAGAAAACCCAAATTACTAAAATTCAGAATGAACAAGGAAATATCACAACAGACACGACTGAAATACAAAACGTAATTAGAAGCTATTTTGAAAATCTGTACTCCAACAAAATAGAAAATTTCGAAGACATCAACAGGTTTCTACAGACATATGAATTGCCTAAACTGAACGAGGAGGACATACACAATTTAAATAGACCAATTTCAAGTAATGAAATAGATGAAGTCATCAAAAGCCTACCAACAAAGAAAAGTCCAGGACCAGATGGGTTTTCAGCCGAGTTCTACAAAACCTTTAAAGAAGAGCTCCTTCCAATACTTCTCAAAGTATTCCATAAAATAGAAGAGGAGGGAACCCTCCCAAACTCGTTCTATGAAGCCAATATCACCCTGATACCTAAACCAGACAGAGACACATCGAGGAAAGAAAATTTCAGACCAATATCCTTAATGAACATCGACGCAAAATTCTCAACAAAATTTTAGCAAATCGCATACAAAAACATATTAAAAAGATAGTGCACCATGATCAAGTGGGTTTCATCCCAGGGATGCAAGGTTGGTTCAACATCAGAAAATCAATAAATGTCATTCACCATATCAATAGACTTAAAGTCAAGAATCACATGATTATTTCGATAGATGCAGAAAAAGCATTTGATAAAATACAGCACCCCTTCATGCTCAAAACAGTAGAAAAAATAGGGATAGTGGGAACATTCCTTAACATTGTAAAGGCCATCTATGCTAAGCCCATGGCTAATATCATTCTAAATGGTGAAAAACTGAAAGCATTCCCCCTTAAAACTGGAACAAGGCAGGGATGCCCTCTTTCACCACTTCTTTTCAATATCGTCCTTGAAACTCTAGCCAGAGCAATTAGACAGACCAAAGAAATTAAAGGGATACGAATAGGAAAAGAAGAACTCAAACTATCTCTGTTTGCTGATGATATGATTATATACTTAGAGGAACCAGGAAATTCCACCAGAAAACTTTTAGATCTCATAAGTGAATTCAGTAAAGTAGCAGGATATAAGATCAATGCACATAAATCTAAGGCATTTTTATAAATAAGTGATGAATCTTCAGAAAGAGAAATTAGGAAAACTACCCCATTCACAATAGCATCGAAAAAAATAAAATACTTGGGAATCAATCTCACAAAAGAGGTGAAAGACCTCAACAGTGAGAACTACAGAACACTAAAGAAAGAAATTAAAGAAAACCTCAGAAGATGGAAAGATCTCCCATGTTCTTGGATAGGAAGAATTAATATTGTCAAAATGGCCATACTACCAAAAGTTCTATACAGATTCAATGCAATTCCAATTAAAATCCCAATGATGTACCTTACAGAAATAGAGCAAGAAATTATGAAATTCATCTGGAAGAATAAAAAACCCAGAATATCTAAAGCAATCCTCAGTAGAAAGAGTGAAGCAGGGGGTATCGCAATACCAGATCTTCAACTCTACTACAAAGCAATAGTAACAAAAACGGCATGGTATTGGTACCAAAATAGAGAGGTGGATCAATGGTACAGAATAGAGGACATGGACACAAACCCAAATAAATACAATTTTCTCATACTAGACAAAGGGGCCAAAAATATGCAATGGAGAAAAGATAGCCTCTTCAACAAATGGTGCTGGGAGAATTGGAAATCCAAATGCAACAGAATGAAACTAAACCCATATCTCTCACCATGCACGAAACTAAACTCAAAATGGATTAAGGACCTCGGAATCAGACCAGAGACCCTGCATCTTATAGAAGAAAAAGTAGGTCCAGAGCTTCAACATGTCGGCTTAGGACCAGACTTCCTCAACAGGACTCCCATAGCACAAAAAATAAAAGCAAGAATTAATAACTGGGATAGATTCAAACTAAAAAGCTTTCTCTCAGCAAAAGAAACTATCAGCAATGCGAAGAAAGAGCCTACAGAGTGGGAGAAAATCTTTGCCAATCATACTTCAGATAGAGCGCTAATCTCCAGAATCTATAAAGAACTCAAAAAACTCTACACCAAGAATGCAAATAATCCAATCGACAAATGGGCTAAGGAAATGGATAGACACTTCACAGAAGAAGATCTACAAGCAATCAACAAACATATGGAAAAATGTTCAACATCTCTAGTAATAAGAGAAATGCAAATCAAAACCACCCTAAGATTCCATCTCACCCCAATTAGAATGGCGATTATCAAGAATACAAGCAACAACAGGTGTTGGCGAGGATGTGGGGAGAAAGGTACACTCATACATTGCTGGTGGGGTTGCAAATTAGTGCAGCTACTCTGGAAAGCAGTGTGGAGACTCCTTAGAAAACTTGGAATGGAACCACCATTTGACCCAGCTATCCCACTCCTTGGCCTATACCCAAAGGACTTAAAATCAGCATATTACAGAGATACAGCCACATCAATGTTCATAGCTGCTCAGTTCACAATAGCCAGATTGTGGAACCAACCTAGATGTCCTTCAATTGATGAATGGATAAAGAAACTGTGGTATATATATACAATGGAATATTACTCAGCCATAAAGAATGATAAAATTATGGCATTTGCAGGCAAATGGATGAAAGTGGAGAATATCATGCTAAGTGAGATAAGCCAATCTCAAAAACCAAAGGACGAATGATATCGCTAATAAGTGGATGATGACACATAATGGGGGTGGGAGGGGTTAGTGTTAGGGTTAGAGTTAGGGTTAGGGAAGGGGGCAAGAATGGAGGAAGGAAGGACTGTATAGAGGGAAAAGAGGGGTGGGAGGGGTGGGGGGGAAGGGAAAAAAATAACAGAATGAATCAAACAACATTACCCTATGTAAATTTATGATTAGACAAATGGTATGCCTTTACGCCATGTACAAACAGAGAAACAACATGTGTCCCATTTGTTTACAATAATAAAAAAATGAAAAAAATTAAAAATAAATAAAAAAAAGTAAGGAACAGCCAGATATGATGGCACACACATATAACCCCAACAACTCAGGAGGCTGAAGAAGGAGGATTGCAAATTATAAGGCCAGCCTCAGCAACTTAGTGAGACCATCTCAAAATAAAAAGTAAAAAGGTGCTGGAGATATAGCTCAGTGGCAAAGCACCCCTGGGTTTAATCCCCAGTACAATAAAGAAATAAAATAATAAAAAATAAAGAACAGAAAGAAAGCATAATTGTTCAATAATGTTTGCTTTTTACAGAAAATGTGTGACCATACTTGTATTGAGTCAATTTTTGTTAGTATAATGAAATATCTGAGGGAGGATAACTTTACAAAATATAAGAGGCTCATTAAGCTCACAGTATTGCAGGTCAAGGGCATGGGACTGGCATTTGCTCAGCTCTGATAAGGGCCCTCTTGGCTGCATCACATCATGGCAAGAGTATGTGAGAGTGAGAGGAAGAGCACACCTCAAAACAGGAAGCCAGAGAGCAACTGGGTTTCCACAATAACCCAAAGGTACACACCACCCCCAATTGACCTAAGGATCTCCCACTAGGCCCCATCTCTTAAAGGTTCCACACCATCTCCCAAAACTGCCAAACTGGGGACTCATTTTTCCATGTCTGTACCAAAGAGGTACAGGGAAAAAAAAAAAAAAAAGCTAGAAAACAATTCTCCCAAGTTGACACACTGGTTTCTCTTGAAATTCATGATCACAAACCTCAGTAGCAGCACACCACTCTCTGGCTGGGAATTCCACCATGTTTCTTTTATAGACATATTTTTCTACCTCCAAAATAACTTTCTTCCTTGTTTTAGTCAGTCTTTTCACTACTGTGACTAAAGGACTGAGCAGAACAACTGTAGATGAGGAAAAGTGAGGGCTCAAGGTTTCAGAGGTCTCAATCCATAGACAGCAGGCTTCATTCCTCAGGGTTCAAGGTGAGGCTAAACATCATGTCAGAAGAGTGTGGTGGAGGGAAGCGGCTCACATGATGACCAGAAGGGGAGGGAGAGAGAGAGAGAGAGAGAGAGAGAGAGAGAGAGAGAGAGAGAGAGAGAGAGAGAGAGAGAGAGTGTCTCTGCTCCAGATACAAAATATATACCCCATAGCCATGCCCCCAATGAACCACTTCCTCCAGCTACATCCCACCCCACTCTAGTTACCTCTCCATTAATCCCATCAGGGATTAATTCATTGATTATATTAAGGCTGTAGCCCAATTCTTTCTCCTCCAAACCTTCTTGCATTGTCTCACATGTGAGCTTTTGGGGGACACCACATCTAAACCATAACATTCCTGAACTTTCCATATCTTCTCACCCTTTCTTTACTCTCAGCTGCGGCTCCTTGCTTCTAACTTCATTAGAGATTGAAATAAATCCTTTCTTAAGCAAATTTCAAACTCATCTACATCTATCCCCTTATATTCTCTCCCACTACAGTAAAGAAATTTTCCTCTTCCTATGTGGAAAACAGGGTGTTGAACAGGGCTTTTCCTATGGTGTCAGAACTTGGGTTAAGATTCCAAAATGGAAGACAATGAGTGATCACTACCCCAGTATTCCATAAAATATAAGATAGCAGAACCAGTCCATTATCACCAATTCCCATCATCCATTCAAGCCAAAAAGGAGAACATTAGATATTTGGAAGTGGGATTGAAGAGAACCATTGAGGAAGGGAATTGCCAGTATAGTTAGAAACGGTGAGGCATTTCTCTTTTTTTCTTTGTGGAAGGAGACAGAGTCCTCCCTGTTCATTCCCACCATCAACCAAACCAAGTAGTAGGATCCCAAGAGAACCACTGGTAGAGATGAAGAAAGGAGTCGGTCTCTTTTCCCTGTTCTCTCAATTCATTTTCACACAGGATTTTGAAAGTCTGTCCTGTTGTTCCTAAAAAGGCTCATAATGTAAGCAATAAAACCTTTCTTAACCTCTTAGAGTGTGTGTGTGTATACATACATGTGTGTATATACATATATATGTAAACACATGGCATTGCCAATCTTGTCATTCAAAGCAAATTTTGGGTGGTGGTTCATCCTGCTTCTACAAAGTGTCCATAACAGGATTTTAAGAATAGAGACACTAGTGCCTGATTCTTATAGAGAATTTGGAAGGTAAAGACTGGAGCCACCTGAAATGGTAGGGCAAGAAAAGAGGCCAATAGTTGAAACATGCAAAAATTCTACCTGTTTAGGGATAAGGATGTATGAATTTGTGGGCCAAGAGAATCCAAGGAAATGATTTGAAGTCACCTCACTCAAGAGGGATAAGAGTCAAGTTGAAAGGATCTCTGCAGTAAGAAGCAGTGCAATAGACCACCAGGGGTAGAGGCTGAGAAGGGCAGAAAAGGTCAGCCTCTCATATTAGGAAACCAGTTTGTTGGTCCCAGTAGACATCACTCAGATAACCCATACCTACTTCATCTCTCTCCTACTCCCTTCTCTTGTCACATAATTCTGGGATGACTATAAAAATTATAGAAGCAGGTAAAGGCTAAAAGAATAGTGAAAGAACAAAGTATATCATTTCTTCAACCTCTCCGGATTGGTGTAAAAGAGAGGTCTTGATCTGCACATGAGACCTCTGGCTTCTGCTTAGACTGTACAAAATCTGGAAAGAAACTTCCACCCTTCCAGCAACAATAACACTAACAACAAGGTCAAACAATCTGAGAATTCACATGTCTCCTTGAACTCATCACAGAGCTGAAGTGGCAAGGCAACCAACTCACTGGAAATCTAAGGAAAAATGGACACCTCAGAAGAGAGATGTCAGGTCATAAGCGCTTGCTCATCTGGCACAGGTACCACCAAACATTGGTGACAAGAATTAAACTGAATGTTTTAACTAATTGTTAAAGGCCAAGTGGTATGGACTGAATTGTATCCCACCAAAATTCATGCTTTGAAGCCCTAAGCCTCAATGCAATGATGTTTGGAGATGGGACTTTGGGGAAGTAATTAGGTTTAAATGAGGTCATGAGGTTGTGGTCCTCATGCTGGGATTTGCCTTGGTATAAGGTGTGCTCTCTTACTTACTCTTGCCACCATCCCTCCCTATCTCCTTTCTTCCCTCTCTCTTTCCCTCTCTCTGCCCTGCGAGGAAATGGAGAGAAAGTGGCCAGTTATGAGCCAGGAAAAAGTTCTTGCCAGGATCCTAATCTTAGACATCTCAGGCTCTGGAAGGGTTAGAAACAAATTTCTCCAGAAGCAGGAGAACCATTTAAACCACCTAGTCTGTGATATTCTGGCCCAAGAAGACTACCAAAGAATACAAAGCCCCTAGAGACCACAGACAGAAGAGGAACTTGCAACTACTCAGTTGTTCTCCACGGACTTCAGAAGGTGCTCACATGAGAAAAAGACTAGGTAAGGGCAAGAATCCTGAGGAAGTGTCCCTCTTGTGCAGGCCTGGGGAAAGAAGAGAGAAGTCACTGTTGGGAAGCTCCACTGGATCCTTCTTCCTTATCTCACCAAAGGAATAGAAGAAACCTTAGGAACTTTTGGAAAACAACAAACACTGTCACCCTGATTAAGGCACTGTGAAAACCCAATGCTATTGGGAGAAGGAACCGAACTGAACAAACCCTTTAACCTTGGGAAAGGGACAGAATTCACGGTGGGCCTAGAATTAAAGTGGGAAAGGGGAATGAGCATTGAGAATGCTACTTCCACCCAAGACCTACAAATGATGCCTGCCGAAGACTGAGGGTCAACAAGCTTCTAGTAACGGGTAACAGTATCTATTGCTAGGAGAGCAGCAAGACTGTGAAGAGAGACTCTCTCTCTGAGGAGCAGTGCAAAAGGGAGCAGTGCAAAAGGAAGAAGGAAACAGAGCGTATGCTCAGATGAATTCTGACAAGAATTTAATGAAAGGACTATTTGTAGATATGAGGACATGTTCCAGAAACTAAGGAAGAATGCTGAAGCACTGAGGGACTAGCAACACCAGGAAGCTGTGAAGGCCTGAAGCAGCAATGTAACTGAAGTGAGAGCTCCAGGCAAGCTACCTGGTAGGAGCTACAGTGGCAGAGAGACGACCACCCCTGCTCCTTTGCCCTCTGATCTCCTACTGGTGCCTCTCATCAGCAGAACTGCCAACAGACAGAGGGTCTGGAAGTTGGTGTGTTGCATCCCATAAAGATAAGTTCCCTGCAACACAAGGCAGAGGAAGGGTAGAAAGTGCTCAGAGGGAAGCAAATGGAAAACAGCAGCACAATGCTTCCTAGCTGTCCTCCTATATCAATATTGGCTCAAACTTCATACCCTTGGTGACCTCTCCCTACTTAGAACTCAGATCCTGGGCCCTTTTCTTTTCTCTCTCAACTCTTCCTCTAGGTGATATCATGCATTTCCATGGCTTCATAATGTCAATGACATGGTATCTTTGTATTTACATTACCCTAGTCCTCTCCCCTGAGTCCTACACTCAGATCCAACTACTTGGTTAATTTTTAAATTTGTTCTTTTTAGATACACATGACTGTAGAGTGTATTTTGACACATTATACATACTTGGAATATAACTTATTCTGATTAGGATCCCATTCTTATGATTGTTATGATGTGGAGTTTCACTAGTCATGTAGTCATATATGAACATAGGAGTTATGTCTGATTCATTCTACTGCCTTACTTATTCCCATCCCCCTCCCTTCCCTTCATTCCCCTTTGTCTAATCCAATGAATTTCTATTCTTTTCTCCACCCCTCTTCTTATTGTGTGTTAGCATCCACATATCAGAGAGAACATTTGGCCTTTGGTTTTTTGGATTGGCTTATTTCACTTAGCATAATAGTCTCCAAACCCATTCATTTACTAGCAAAAGTCTTAAACCATCCTTTATTCTGGGTAAGTAATAGTTCATTGTGTATAGATACCACATTTTCTTTATCCTCTCATCTGTTGAAAGACACCTACGATGATTCCATAGCTTAGCTATTGTGAATTGAGCTGCTATACATATTGATGTGGCAGCATTACTGTAGTATGCTGATTTTAAGTTCTTTGGGTATATATCGAGGAGCAGGATAACTGGGTCAAATGATGGTTCCGTTCCAAGTTTCCTGAGGAATCTCCATACTACTTTCCATAGTAGTTGCACCAATTTGCAGTTCCACTAGCAATGTATGAGTGTACCTTTTTCCCATATCCTTGTCAATATTTATTGTTGCTTGTATTCTTGATAATTGTCATCTGACTGGAGTGAGAGGAAATATCAGTATAGTTTTAATTTGCATTTCTCTAATTGCTAGTGACTTTGAACATTTTTTCATATATTTGTTGACTGATCATATTTCTTCTGTGAAGTGTCTATTCAGTTCCTCTGCCCATTTGATTGGGTTATTTGGTTTTTTGGTGTTAAGTTTGAGTTCTTTGTATATCCTAGAATTAATGCTCTGTGAGGTGTAGGTGGCAAAGATTTTCTCCCATTCTGTAGGTTCTCTCTTCACTTTCTTGATTGTTTCCTTCGATGTGAAGAAGCTTTTAGTTTGATACCATCCCATTTATTGATTCTTAATTTTACTCTTTGTGCTTTATGGTCTCATTGAGGAATTTGGTTCCTAAGCCAATATGATGGAGATTTGGGTCTACTTTTTCTTCTAGTAGGCATAGGGTCTCTGGTCTAATGCTTAGGTCCTTGATTCACTTTGAGTTGAATTTTGCATAGGGTGAGAGATAAGGGTTTAATTTCATTTTGCTATATACAGATTTCCAGTTTTCCCAGCACCACTTGTTGAAGAGGCCATTTTTTCTCCAATATATGTTTGTGGCATCTTTGTCTAGTATTAGATAACTGTATTTGTGTGGGTTTGTCTCTCTGTCTTCTATTCTGAACCATTGGTATTCATGTCTGTTTTGGTGCTAATACCATGCTGTTTTTGTTTCCATAGCTCTGTGGTATAATTTAAGATCTGGTATTGTAATGCCTCCTGCTTCACTATTCTCACTGGGGATTCCTTTGGCTATTCTGGGTCTCTTATTTTTCCAAATGAATTTCATGATTGCTTTTTCTATTTATATGAAAATCCATTGTAATTTTGATAAGAATTAAATTAAATCTGTAGAGAGCTTTTGGTAGTATGACTGTTTTGACAATATTAATTCTGCCTATCCAAGAGCATGGGAGATCTTTCCATCTTCTAAGGTATTTAATTTTTTTCTTTAGTGTTCTGTAGTTTTCATTGTAGTTTTACCTCTTTTGTTAGATTGATTCTCAAGTTTTTTTTTTTTTGAGGCTATCATGGATGGAATAGTTTTTTTAATTTCTCTTTCAGCTGATTCATCATTGGTGTATAGGAATGTAATTAATTGATTTATGGGTGTTAATTCTATACCCTGCTAGTTTGCTGAATTCATTTATGAGTTCTAGAAGTTTTCTAGTGGAGTTTTTTGGGTCTTCTAAATATAGAATCATGTCCTCTACAAATAGGGATAGTTTGAGATCTTCTTTTCCTATATGTATCTCTTTCTTTCTTTTGCCTAATTACTTTGGCTAGAGTTTCAAGAAATATGTTCAGTAGAAGTGGTGAAAAGGCATCCTTGTCTTGTTCCAGGTTGTAAAGGAAATGCTTTCAGTTTTTCTCTATTCAGAATGATGTTGATCTTGAGTTCAACATATATAGTTTTCACAATGTTGAGGTATGTCTCTATTATCTCTCATTTTTCTCATATTTTGAACATGAAGGGATGCTGTATTTTGTCATATGCTTTTTCTGCATCTATTGAGATAATTATGTGATTCTTTTCTTTTAAGTCTTTTGATGTGATGAATTACAATTATTCATCTCTGTATGTTGAACCAACCCGGTATCCCTGAGATGAACCTGACTTGATTGTGGTGCACTCTTTTGAATGCAATTTGTCAATATTTTATTAAGAATTTAGCATCTAGGTTCATCAGGGATATTGGTCTGAAGTTTTCTTTCCTTGATGTATCTTTCTCTGTTTTTGGTATCAGGGTGATACTAGCTTCATAGAATAAGTTTGGAAGAGTTCCCTCCTTTTTATTTTATGGAATAGTTTGAGGAGGATTGGTGTTAGTTCTTCTTTGAAGGTCTGGTAGAACTTGGCTGAGAATCCATCTGGTCTTGAGCTTTGTTGGTTGGTAGGCTTTTGATGGAATCTTCAATTTCAGTTTAAATCTTCTGTGTTCTCCTGATTCAATCCGGGTAAGTCATATGTCTCTAGAAATCTATGAATGTCTTCAAGACTTTCTATTTTATTGGAGTATAAATTTTTAAAATAGTTTCTGATTATCATCTGTATTTCAGTCCAACTACTTCTCAAAAGCTATTCTCATGTCTCAGAAATTGCATCCTTGACCCAACTATTTCTATTCATAGTCTTCATTCCTCCCTCCCTTATCCTATTTATTAAGTCCTGTCAATTACCCCTCCAAAACATATTCTGAATCTGCCAGTTCTTCCTCCTTTTCACCTCTGCCACCATATTGGTCCATGTTACCACATTTGTCCTGATGCTACATTTTGTTGCCCTCCTCTGATCCATTGTAGACTTTGCCGCCAAAAAAACCATCTTAAAATGTAGAACAGACCATGCCTCTTTCCTGTTAAAACTCTCCAGTGCTTTCCTAAGTCCTGTACTAGTCTCTGCCTGCCTCTTCTACCTCATATCTTCTGCACACCTGCTTACTACTCTCTAGCCATGGTTATTCCACGTATTAACTGAATCCAAATTCTTTCCTGCTCAGGGGTGACCCTTTCCCCACAAGTTACTCTCCCATTTGACTCATGTCACAGAAGCCGAGCTGTCTTCTCAGCCTTCAACTCAATCTAAATCTCTACTCCTCAGGGAGGTTTTCACTGGCCTTTTGAAGACATTCTCTATCTTTGTATCTAGTTTATTTCCTTCTTACCATTAACCACTTCTAACTTATCTGTTTATTTGTTTGTGTTTTTGTCAGTCTCTCACATTAGACTGCAAGCTCCATAAAGCAGGGAATATGCCCTATGGCTCTCTTGAGTCTAGACAGCACCTGGCATAAAGTAAGTGTGATGGTTTGTTTTATGTGTCAGTTTGACTGGAATCGGAGAATACATAAAGAACTGGTAAAAACATTATTTCTGGATGTCTCTCTGAGGGTATTTCCAGAGAAGATTGGTAAAAATTAATAAAAATGAGTGGGAAAGACCTGCTGTGCTCCCCTCTCTGTCTCCTACTCCCTCTTCCTTCTTCTCCTCTCCCTCTCTCCCTTTCCTGGTCCCTCTCCTCCTCTTTTCTCTCTCTCTCTTTCTCTGCCTGACAAATACATTAGGTATTCAGTGAATAAGACAACACTTTGTTATGTTTTCCAAGTGACAGGAACTATGTTTCATTCCATCAAAATATAATTGCATTAAAATCTGCATAACAACCCTAGGAGATAGGCGGTATTGTTATTGTTATTATTATTATTCCCTTTTTACAATCAAGAAGACTGAAGTATAGGAAGCAACTCACCCAGGTCACATGTTTAGAAGATGAAAGAAGTAAGACTCAACCCGACAATCTGATGACAGTAAGCACTTTAACCATGAAGCAATACCTAACCTCAAGTTTACTTTCAAGGATGAATTAATGACTACATAACAAATTAATAAAGTGGAATGGCATCATAGATTATACCAATAAGTCTGCCTGGGGAGTCACAGAGAACACTGCAAACTAAGTTTGCCAGATTGACACAAGAGGGAGCATGTGACAAACAGAGATTCATACATGAAAAGGCACAGAGGCAGGGGAAGGAGTTAGATGTTTCACTTACTTTATGTTAAGTGAAATAGCCAAACTCAGAAGGTCAAAGGTTGTTTGTATGTTTTCTTTCATACTCTCATACATGGAAACTAGAGAGGAAAAAAGAAAAGAAGGGGCAGTGGGGGTGGAGGTCATCTCAGGAAAATCAGTAGGGTAGAGGAAAGGACCCCAGGGAGTGAGGGGACTGAAACTGGTCAAATTATATTACATTGTGTGTATGGATGAATATGCAACAATGACTATAATGCACCAATAGAAATATGGAAGAAAAACAGAGTATAGAGAAGGAGGAAAAACAAGAAGTTCAGTTTACTTGGAGTATAAGATGAGGAGGTGGAAAGAGGAAAGTTGAGTAGTAAACAGAAGTTAACGAGGCTAACCAGGAAAGGAAATGTTTATAGGCCATACAAAGCAGTTTCTGTTTTATCCTGCCAATTAAAGACTTGGGAAGCCACTGAAGAAATTTAATCAGGATGGAGATACAATTATAC
Source organism: Sciurus carolinensis (assembly GCF_902686445.1). Classification (NCBI taxonomy): domain Eukaryota; kingdom Metazoa; phylum Chordata; class Mammalia; order Rodentia; family Sciuridae; genus Sciurus; species Sciurus carolinensis. The sequence goes on from NC_062225.1 coordinate 47,542,625, forward strand.
TTGTGATTTAGAAAGTTCCCTTTTCTTTTCTTTTCTTTTTTTTTTAGAGCAATGTTTCTTAAAGTTGAGTAGGCTACATTCTTTCAAGAGAAAAAATTCTGGGCTGTGGATGTAGCTCAGTTGGTGGAGTGCTTGCCTCGCAAGCATAAGGCCCTGGGTTCAATCCCCAGCACCACAAAAAAAGAAAAAAAAAAGAGAGAGAGAGAAAATTCTCATGGACTATTTACTAATAATTATAATGTTACTTAAATACTTACAAATATTTAACAAGATATAGATTCATTATTCTTGCAGCTTTTTAGATAGTCACAAAATTAAAATAAATGTATATACTGTCTAAACCAATTATAAACCAAATTACATTTTAATTAAATAATTTAATGCAATGATGTTTTACTTAGATGAAATTGGTACTCAAAGCATGCAGTGGTATTATTTCAATGCAAGTTCATTTGAGTATGAAAAAAGAGAAAAGGAAATCTGAGAAACATGGCTTATAGATTTAAACTGTATAATTTTGGTGGTAGGGTACCAGGGATTGAACTCAGGAGCACTTGACGACTGAGCCACAGTCCCAGTCCTAGTAAATTTTGTATTTTATTTAGAGACAGGGTCTCACTGAGTTGCTTAGCTCCTTGCTTTCTGAGGCTGGCTTTGAACCTGCCATCTTCCTGCCTCAGCCTCCTGAGTCACTGACATTACAAGCATGTGCCACAACATAAACTGTATAATTTTTAATGTCCTTCAAAAGTCACAAATAGAAAAATTCCTTTTAAATTATATTGTGGCTGTGAAATTATATGTGACAGAACTACACTTCTAGAATTTGACATCTTTTCAATGGAACCTCATGGGTCATAGCTTCAGTAGTTACAACTACAAGAATTTAAACATTTTGTATTTTTGTTTCTAGGCTAATCTAAAAATACTTACATAAATACTTTGTGTATCATCAGTATGACTGCTTCATAACAAAGTTCTGCTGCAGGATTTCAGTGCTATATTTGCTTTTGAGCTTATAATTCAATTACTACTATTTTAATTATTTTGGATTTGTGTGAGGAAAACAAAGGTGGACTCATTAAATAAACGCTCCTTTCCAGCAATTCCAAATGGATAGAAGTTAACTGATTCAAGGGGTTCTAAAAGAAAGAAAGTTTTATATTAATATTTTTTAAATGAAAGAAAAAAAAATAGAAGGAAAATTAAGAAAAGGCTGATTGAGCTGTGGACCTGGTGGCACATGTCTGCAATCCCAGCTGCTAAGGAGACTGAGACAGAATGATCACAAAATCAGCGAGACCCTATCTCAAAATGAAGAATATAAAAAGGTCTAGGAATGCAGCTCCATGGTAGAGTGCCATTGGGTTCAAACCCCAAGACTGAAAAAAAAAAAAAAAAAAAAAAGCTAAAGCTGACCAAGTGCCAGGTACTGTGATAAATATTTTCTATCCTCTGTGACAATCCTTACAAGGTTCATATTACTATCCATTTTTATAGAAAAGGAAACAGGCTCAGAGAGTCATACAACTGGTGAGAGAGACTAGATTAAAATCACTTAGGACTAACTCCAAGTACCTGTTCTAAACTATAAGGCAACACTGCATAAATGAAAATATAGTACTTAAGCACATAACTGAAAGGTGATTTAGTATTCTTACCATATAAATCCAAAGTCATGTTGAATCATGGCAAGTAGATTCTGATAGATGTATCCCAGAAGTTTCAATGGATTGGTCTTGAAATCACCGTGGCAACATAAGATAAAGTCAAAGATAAAAGAAGAGGCAACAAGTAATTTTATCGCTAAATACCCATGAACAAAGTTAATGATAATTTCTTCTATAAGCATGGAAATCCAAAATCAGTAAAAAGAGTTCATGGAAAAAAGAGTCTTTTTAACAAATGGTGCTGGGGAAACTGGATTCCACATGTAGAAGAATAAAACTAGATCCCTGTCTCTCAGCCTGCACAAAAGTCAAATCAAAGTGGGCCAAAGACTTAGGAAACAGACCAGAAACTGTTCAACTGCTAGAAGAAAACATAGGAGAGCACTAATCTCCAGAATCTATAAAGAACTCAAAAAACTCTACACCAAGAATGCAAATAATCCAATCGACAAATGGGCTAAGGAAATGAATAGACACTTCACAGAAGAAGATCTACAAGCAATCAACAAACATATGGAAAAATGTTCAACATCTCTAGTAATAAGAGAAATGCAAATCAAAACCACCCTAAGATTCCATTTCACCCCAATTAGAATGGCGATTATCAAGAATACAAGCAACAACAGGTGTTGGCAAGGATGTGGGGAGAAAGGTACACTCATACATTGCTGGTGGGGCTGCAAACTAGTGCAGCCACTCTGGAAAGCAGTGTGGAGACTCCTTAGAAAACTTGGAATGGAACCACCATTTGACCCAGCTATCCCACTCCTTGGCCTTTACCCAAAGGACTTAAAATCAGCATATTACGGAGATACAGCCACATCAATGTTCATAGCTGCTCAGTTCACAATAGCCAGATTGTGGAACCAACCTAGATGTCCTTCAATTGATGAATGGATAAAGAAACTGTGGTATATATATACAATGGAATATTACTCAGCCATAAAGAACGATAAAATTATGGCATTTGCAGGCAAATGGAGGAAACTGGAGAATATCATGCTAAGTGAGATAAGCCAATCTCAAAAAACCAAAGGAAGAATGATATCGCTAATAAGTGGATGATGACACATAATGGGGAGTGGGAGGGGTAAGTGTTAGGGTTAGAGTTAGGGTTAGGGAGGGGGGCAAGAATGGAGGAAGGAAGGACTGTATAGAGGGAAAAGAGGGGTGGGAGGGGTGGGGGGGAAGGGAAAAAATAACAGAATGAATCAAACAACATTACCCGATGTAAATTTATGATTACACAAATGGTATGCCTTTACACATGTACCAACAGAGAAACAACATGTATTCCATTTGTTTACAATAAAAAAAAATGAAAAAAAAAAAAACATAGGGTCAACACTTCATCATGTTGATGTAGGCACCAGCTTCTTTAACAAGACCCCTAAAACTCAAGAAATAAAATGAAGGATCAACAAGTGGGATGTCATCAAAAAGCTTCTGCACAGCAAAGGAAAACAATCATGAAGGAAGAACCTTCAGAATGAGAGGGATTAATATAAATAAATCAAAAAAGTTTAACACCAAAAAACAAATAACCCAATCATTAAATGGGCAAAAGAAATAAACATTTTTTTAAAGTTGTTGATGAACCTTTATTTACTTTATTTATTTATATGCGGTGCTGAGGATCAAACCCAGTGTCTCACATGTGTTAGGTAAGCACTCTACCATGAGTCACAACCCCAACTCCTAAAAAGACATTTCTCAAAAAAAAAGAAACACAAATGGTCAACAAATACATGAAGAAATGTTCAACATTGCTAAAAATCAGGGAAAGGCAAATAAAAATTACACCAAGATTTTATCTCATTCCCGTCAATGAATGGCAATGATCAAGAATACAAATAATAAATGCAGGTGAGGATGTGGGGGAAGGGAAGGTACACTCATACATTGTGGGTGGGGCTGCAAATTAGTACGACCATTCTGGAAAGCAGATGGAGATTAAAAAAACAAAATACTAGGAATGTAAACACTATATTACTCAATTATCCTATCCCTGGATAATTATCCAAAAGAACTAAAATCAGCATACTACAGGGATACAACCACATCAGTGTTTAGAGCAGCACGATTCACAACAGCCAAATTATGGAACCAGCCCAGATGCCCACGAATACATGAATGGATTAAGAAAATGGAATATATGTATATATATATATATATATTACAGATTCAGAAAATCAATGGTCAAAAGTTTTCTTTCATATGTGGAAGTGAGAACAAAATAAAAGAAAAAAAGGGAGGTAGATCAAATATTATAAAAATATATGTAAGATCAGTGGAGTAGAAGAAGGAGATCAAGAGGGAGAGAGGAAGGATGGGAAAGGGGAGGAAAGGCTGAATGAATTTAAGAAAATTGCAAAATCGCATTTGCGTGCATAAAAGTACCACAGGAGGCTGGGGATGTAGCTCAGTGGCATAGCAAGCATGGGGCCCTGGGTTCGAACCCCAGTACCACAAAAAATAAGTAAAAAGAAGGAAGAAGAAGGTACCTTTGAGAAGGTAAAAAATTAAAAATAAATAAGTAGATGTGCCGCCGGGAAGTCCACCTTTATGTATAAATAGAAAGCACCAATCAAAACTAAATAAATAATTAGCAAAATGAAGATCAATAGATTCGAGAAAGACGAATTATGGGAAGGAGGGAGAAGGGTAAAGGCGAGAAGGATACTGAATGGAGTAAATTCAAGTCCATGCATGTATGATTTTGTCAAAATGAACCCAACTACTATACATAATTATAATGCTGTTAATAAAATTTAAAAATAAAAGAATAAGATTTTAAAATAAAAGAGTTGATTTAGAAAACATTAACGTTTAACCAAAAGGGGCAAGGAAATGAAATGCTAAGTATTAGCAACGAAAATGAAGATGAATCAGGAATGACACTATAGATACCTAAAAATATGATATGGGGGTCAACGAGAAAGAAAATCAATTACTGGAAATCGATTTATACAAAACTTTGCGGTAACATGTTTGTTATGTGGAATCTAATAAATAGAAACCCGGGGCGGAGAAGGGGTGAGGACCTCTTTCCATGGCCCAGAGAGTCAAATATGTTGTCCGGTGACTTCTATTATTACTATATTTACTTATTAAATGCTTAAATTACTTCAAGGACTTTCTTTTAAACTACGATAGCACACACACAGAGATACACACCCACAAGCATTACTTATCTAATTGCCTTTTATCGACGGGTAAATGGAAAGAGGAAAAGAGGAAAGAGCACAATCGCATTCTCACAGGTTTGACCCTCTCTGGTCTTCGTAGAAAGAGGACAAGGTGTCCGCTTCCCAGGCTTTCCTTCCGCACCGCGGAAACGAAACTGCACCAGACTCCTCCCCGCGGGCTGTGGAGAGAGCCAATCAGGGCACAGCCCGGGCTGATCGCGCGCCGGGTGTCATGGCGGCCTGCAGGCGCTGCTGCTCTTGTCTCCGGCTCCGGACCCCGGGCGATAGTCCGCTCCGCATGCCAAGGCGGAATCCGACACTCACCTATTTGCAGGTGCGAGCACTATGGGGTAGCGCGGGGTCCCGAGCTGTGACTGTGGACCTAGGCAACAGGTAAGGAACGACGTGCTCTCCCTGTCTTGTCACAAGGTGTCTTCTCCGACCAGCCCAAGTATTTTAGTCTCCCTGGGTAGAAATCAGCCCTACGTCTCTTTAACCGCCTCTTATACCACATCTGAATTCCAAATTTCCCCTTTTCTGGATATGGAGTCTGTCTCCTGGAATTCTCCCCCTTCCCGCGCTGCCTAGTGACTTTGCTTATTGAACCTTCCCTTCCTGTGTTCGGGATTCTTTTCTCCAGAACCTGTCTCCACCTGGCATACATTCTATTAACTTTCGGGGACCCTTGCGCCCTGAAGTGGGAAACATTCACCTTGAGATGAGTTGACTATGTGTGCACAAGTCATCCAACCCAATTGATTGCCTAAAATTGTGACCAGCGTGACCCTGGAAGGAAATGGAAACTCAAGTTATTGAACACCAATTATACGATGCAGGCGATCTTTTTAAACCGGTATAGTAAAGGTGGCATCACCCTCATTCTATAGTTAAGATAACAAAAAAAGTTAGGTAACTTTCTCAGAGTAATCAAAGCTAGGTGGATTCTGAAATAGTGTTTCTTTTTAAATCCATTCTTTTCCCAGGAATCCGTTTGCTAGAGTTCACATAAAAAGTCACTTTGAATGTGATCGTTTTTCGAGCAAACAAAACTGCTAATGCATATATTGTTATCTAAAATTTTTAATGTACTTTAAAATTTTTTTGATCCTAATTCATACAAAAAATAATCTAGCCTTGAAACCAGACCTGCCTCCCTAATTTAATGAATGTATGACAAACTAATTACTTCACAACATGGGGCAAGTGAGCAGACAGGATTTGATCTAGAGTCTGCAAACTTTTCCTGTAAAGGACCAGATAGTAAATATTTTAGGCTTTGTGGGCATATTGTCACCCTCACATATACCTCTTTGTGTGTGTCTTTACAAGCCTTTTAAACATTAGATAAAAATTTTCAGTTGAAGAGCTGTACAGAAACAGGCCACAAGTAGTAGTTTGCTGACCTCTAAACTAGATTATCTCTAAGCCTCCTTCCATCCTTGGCATTCCTTAATTCTGATTTTTTGGTGAAGAGGAACAAGGGAAAGGATATCTCTTCCATTCTTCAAGGACTGCACATTCTTGTCCAGAGACACACCCCACAATATTTTCTTACTATGAGCTAAACACTGGGTACTAAAGGCAGTAAGATCCATAATTCCCATAAATAATCTACTTTAATTCATTTTATTAATCAATCTGGATCTCTTTTGAAGCTAGTTCTTTGTAAATCTGTGCTATGTGTTGAATTAATACAACTCATCATACCTGCTAGATAAATCAATTCGTCTTTGTCTTAAGTTTGTCATTTGCAACATTTATTGAGTAACCATTATATTCCAGATGCATTATATTTAATTTTTTTTTTTACCCTGTGGGAGACTATATACTATTGTGGTAGGTGTTTCCAGATAGTATGTTTAATGTTCTTAGTACCAAGACAAGTGTTTAATTTTTATTTCAACTAGCTTTTATTGGGCATCTGCTATGTAACAGAAACCAGAGGTACAGGATCTGATGAAGGAGTAGAATAAACACACATTCAGCACTGGAAAATCACTGTGGGAAAGATATGTAGAGGGTGCTAAGAGAATATGAAGCAATACTTTTCCTACCCCAAAACTTGGAATCATTGTGAATCTTGAAGGATAAGGAGGAATTAGCAGTAATTCAAATAGAAAGGAGAATAGCAACAGAAAAGTGGCAGGTACTATCACAGAAAGGTGAAATTGCATTTTAGTAACTATATATAATTCACTATGGATGTAGCAAACATTGAAATCTGAATTTTTACAACAGAGGCCAAGGCCAAATCTTGTAGATCTCCCCCTACTACCCATTTTTCAATGGAGGAAGGTATATTTACTGAATATTTCTTGGTGGAAGTTTTAGAAGATGTTTATATTCCATATCATCCTGCCAATATTTCTAAAAATGTTCTTTAAGCATCTCTTTTCCCTGTAGTTCTACTTCCTTCTAGCTCCTCTCCTTTCCAAGTCCTTCCTTAGCTGCCTCCTACGCTTCTCCCCACCAATAATATCTCCTTGCTCATCTTATCATGCTTTTTATTATTTATTTTTTCAGAAGTATGTTTTGGTTAGGCATTCACTTATGTGGTTCAACATTTAAATGGCATGACAATCTTCCATACGTTTCCGTAGCCAGGCAGTTCAACCCTCCGAGGCCATCCCTATATTATCAGTCTTCTATGTATTTGGAAATACTTTATACATATAATATTGAAGAGTAAATTGGTTGAGAGGTTGCTTTGGTCAGCTTTTTTGCTGCTGTGACTGAAAGACCTGAAAAGAAATAATTTTAGAGAAGGAAAAGTTTATTTTGATGCTCACCATTTTCAGAGATCTCAGTCCATTGAATGCTGTCTCCATTCCTTGAGGCCCAAGGTGAGGTAGAACATCAAGATGAAAGAGTGTAGCAGAAGAAAGTAGCTCAGGACATCACTTTAGGAAGTAGAGAGCTCTGCTCAACAAGGACAAAATGTATACCCCAAAAACATACCCCCAGGAACCCACCTCCTCCAGCCACACCATACCTGCCTAGAGTTGCCAACAAGTTAATCAGGGGATTTATGCACTGTTTATGTTAAACCTCTTAAACCCAATCATTTCATCTCTAAACCTTCTTGTATTGTCTCACATGAACTTTTGGGGGGCACCTCATGTCTAAACCAAACAGAGGTAAAATGAACCATGGAATAAAAGTAATAACAGGTTTTTACCAAAAACAGAACTGAAAGTGTATAGACCAGAAAAAATTATAGTTTAGATTAATGCCAGCTGAGATCATGAGATAAAATGGTAAGCAACCACTTGTTTCTTTGCATAATGTAGATTGTACAGCCAGGTGCAATGGTGTACACCTATAATCCCAACAATTTGGGAGGCTGAGGCAGGAGGACCCCAAGCTAGAGGCCAGCTTCAGCAACTTAGCAACACCCTGTCCCAAAATTAAAAATTCTCTAAAGGGCTGGGGATGCAACTTGGTAGTAAAGTGCCCCTGGATTCAGTGTCCAGTACCAAAATAATGATATTAATAATAATAAGAAGAAGGATGCTATGGACATTCATGTACAGATTTTTGCATGGATGTGGTTTCATTTCTCTATACCAAGGGGTTTTCATTTCTCTTAAGTATATACAAAGGAACTCTTTATTTGACACTTTAAGGAACTGCCAGTTTATCTCCTAAATTAAGAACACCATTTTGTATTCCCACCAGCAGTATGAGAGTTCCAGTTTCTCCACAGTCATACCAACATTTATTACTAGTCTTTTTGAGTATAGCCATCCTACTAGCTGTGAAGTGGTTTCTCATTGTGATTTTGACTTGTATTTCCCTGGTGGCTAATGATATTGAGCTTTTTTTTCATGTATTAATTAGCCATTTGTATATCTCTGGACAGATGCTCCTTCAAATCTTTTGCCAATTTTAAAAGTTGAGTTTTCTTTTCTTTTTTTTTTTTTTTTTTTTTGTTAATTTATTGTTTATAGAGAGTGGTGATGCGGGGAGGGCTATTTTATTTTTAAACCCCAAAGCACTTTACCACTGACTTACATCCCCAGCCCTTTTTATTTTTTATGTTTTTTAATTTCAAGACTGTGTCTTGCTAAATTGCTTAGGGCCTCAGTAAGGTGCTGAGGCTGGACTGGAATTTGCCATCTTCCTGCCTCAGCCTCTGTAGTCTCTGGGATTACAGGCATGTGCAACAACCCTAGCAAAATTGAGTTGTCTTATTGTTCAGTTGTAAGAATTTTTAACATATTCTAGATATGTCTCTTATCAGATATGTGAATTGCAAATATTTTCTCCTCCTCTGTGGATTTTCTGTTACATTTTTTTGACTCATGCAAGTTTTTTATTTTGATAATGAAGTCCACTTTAGTTTTTTTTTTTTTTTTTTTTTTTGTCAGTCATGCTTTTCGATATCATATCTTTAAAAAAAAACATGGTCTAGCCCAAGTTTATAAAGATTTATTGCTATGTTTTTTCTCAGAATTATGTAGTAGTTCTTTTAGGTCTAGGATCCATTTTGAGTTAGTTTTTATCTTTGAAGAAGGAATCCAACTTCAATTTGTGTGTGTGTGCATATAAATATCCAGTTGTGCTTGCACCATTGCTTGAAAAGACTGTTCTTCCACCATTGTCTTGACACTCTTGTCAAACATGAAAGTCTTTGTAGGCAATATTTAGTAGTTTATATTTTGTTCTGAAAGCACTGGGGAAAATTTTGAAGGATATTAAGTAGGGAAATGATACAGTTCGTTATATATGTTACTATAGTCAGCAAGGCAAGGGATGTAAAGAGATTGAACTGAGGTGGTAAATGGGAATTAATATTTAGAAAGGCACTTAAGTTTCTGTGCCCCTAAAATACTTTATCTGTCATTCAGGGTTGTCCTATACCTTCTTTTCTATCTTCTTTAAGCAGCTCTTAAATTCCCCTTGTATATGAATCTCATCCTTTTCATTTTTTTGCTTAGGGAGGAGGACTTGTGAAACTTGGTAGCTTTTAGTTCTTCTATTAGAATCTTTGATTATTTTATATAACACTAAATCATTTTGTGTTGAATTTTTATTTTTAAACAGAAAAATAGAAATATCCTCTGGAAAACTGGCCAGATTTGCAGATGGCTCTGCTGTAGTACAGGTAAAAAAACAGGTTTTAAACCTTCATCCTAAAAATGTTTATGGAGACTGGTACTGAATCTTTATAACATCATATAACTTAAAAAGGTGGTATTGGAAATTAATTCAGATATGTAAGATCATTTCTACTGTCAGAACCAGAGGTCAGAGACCCAAATGTATTAAATGAACTTGATCCTTTCCAAGCTTGTGATTTTATTGTATTTTTGTTAATCAAATGTTAGACTTTTCTAGAGAAAGTAGTTTTGTTATTCTCAATAGAATAATGAAATTGAAAAAATTTTATTATGTATAACCTAAATTTCCTCATTAGAAATAGGAAATATGATTCAATTCATTGGATGTGACTGAGCTATCAGTTTGCCCCCTTTCCCCTTTTCAAAAATTTAATGACTGTTGTAATACTGATCATGATCATATAGAAGGGTTGGAGCAGGTCTGGTGGCATACATACGCCTGTAATCCCAGCATCTCAGGAGGCTGAGGCAGGAGGATCGCAAGTTCAAAGCCAGCCTCAGTAACTTAGTGAGGCCCTGTCTCTAAATAAAATATAAAACAGTAAAGGGGATATGGCTCAGTGGTTAAGTGCCCCTGGGTTCAGTCCCCAGTACCAAAAAGGAAAAAAAAAAAAAAAAAGTAGGAGGGGATCAGAATTGGACTATTTGTGTATTTGTGTCTAGAATTGGACTATTTGTGTACAGTGGCACATGCCTGTAATCTCAGTGGCTTAGGAGGTTGAGGCAGGAGAATCAGGAGTTCAAAGCCAACCTCAGCAAAAGTGAGGTGCTAATAAGCAACTCAGTGAGACCCTGTCTCTAAGTAAAATACAAAGTAGGACTGGGGTTGTGGCTCAGTGATCGAGTGCCCCTGAGTTCAATCCCTAGTACAAAAAATAAAAAAAGACTGGACTATTTGTGAATAATTATCACATGGAATAAGAGATCTCTTTGTGTTTGGAGTATTTATTCAGTTGCTACTTAGATGTTAATATCTGATTTTAAAGGTATTTACCAGTGTTGTTTATGTTTAAGTCAGGTGACACTGCAGTGATGGTCACAGCTGTCAGTAAAACAAAACCTTCACCTTCCCAGTTCATGCCTTTGGTGGTAAGTAATTTGCTGATTTATCTGAACAGTAATTATAGTATAAATGTAGAATTCATAATATTTTTCCATTTTCTTATGAGTTCTAAATATAAACTTTATACAAGAACGGATTGTCCTTAGTTTTTTGATACTGAATCATTAAAAGAGCGTGAATGGATTATTTTATAACCAATTCTCATGCTAGATGTGAACATATTTTAGAGTGTTCAGGTATATGGGTTGATGAGATCACTGAAGCACATGAGTGCTTCAATGTCAAATAAGCAATGAATTCATTGCCTTCATGGATTTCCCTTCAGGATGAGTCTACAAGTATATGGTAAATGAAGAAAACCTTAGGATTTTATGGCTTCTTTCTAATATAAAGGGAATTTAATTATATCAAACAGTTGATACAAAAAGTCAGTGTTTGACTTGACCAGAGTGAGCTACTGAGGGAAGCAGTGAGCTAAGTAGTCATCTGACTGCTAAGTAGAAAGACTTTTTTTAACTGAATGCCTGAAATATTTCTTTTTTAAAGGTGAGGGGTGCTAGGGATTAAACCCTGCTCTATTTATTTTACTTTATTTTATGTTTTTTAAGCAACCTCACTAGGTTGCTTAGGGCCTTGCTAAGTTGCTGAGGCTGACCTCAAACCTGTGATCCTCCTGCCTCAGCCTCCTGAGTCACTGGGATTGTAGGCTTGTACCACCTGCCCAGCTCTAACTGAAATATTTCTATAAACTCTCCTTTCCCTAAAATATACAAAACTGTAAAAGTAAATCACATAATCTCTACTCATAGTCTAGGATACGTTGTTAGCAAACTCAAGAAAATTAATATATAATAGATTTTGTGATACAGTTTTTCTTGAAAAAGGAATCATACAAACAATTTTTTCATTGCTATTGCAGGTAGACTACAGACAGAAGGCTGCTGCAGCAGGTAGAATTCCCACAAACTACCTTAGAAGAGAGATTGGTTCTTCTGATAGAGAAATTCTTACAAGTCGAATAATAGGTAAGATATTAAGATAGAGGCATTAATGTTTTCAGATATGCCAGTATTTCTTAAATTTTCCTTCATTGCATGATTGCCACTAAGGATTATCTACTCTCTCTGTTCTCTCACTTGAATGTAGGCTTCATGAGAGAAAAAACTTACGTCTCTTCACTCACCAAATCTTCTTTAACTTGTGTACTGCCTGGCACAGAACAGTCATTCAGCCAGGTGCAGGGGCACACACCTGTTATCCAAGCTACTCAGGAAGCTGAGGTGTCAGGAGGATCAAAGTTTCAAAGGCAGTCTCAGCAGTTTAGCAAGTGGGGAGACCTGGGGATGTGTCTCAGTGGTGAAGTACTCCTGGTTTCAATCCCTGATACCAAAAACCAAAACAGGATAGGCATTCAATAAATATTTGTTGACTAAATTAATAAATTTCTATTGAGCATATGAATTCCATAGCTCATGCCTCTATTGTGTTGAATCTGTCCTAGAATTTTTCATTTTTCTATGTTGAGCATGGTAATTCCTAAACACATGATATGTATCAACTATTGAAATATATATATAATCTTCCAAGTCTTTGACAGTTTTAAGTATAAATATAGTTTATAGGTCCCACACCCAGAAATTGGTAGTTAATGAACAGATACAAAATATCAAGGAGACATTTTCTTTTGTTCTGCTGTTAGTCTTAATTGTCTTTTCCTCTGCTTAGTGTTAGGTCATATTCTATATTAATTGAAAGATTGATATTTATGTACATCCCTATGAGCAAATCAATCCTAGGGGTTTTGTTCTGTTTTGTTTTTGACATATTGAACAACTTGCTATATTAATTCAAAAGTTTTGAACTCTAAAGCAACTCTGTCAGTACTATTTAACGTCTTTCTTTCTTTTTTGCAGATCGTTCAGTTAGACCTCTCTTTCCTGCTGGCTACTTTTATGATACACAGGTAAGTTCTGCTTTATGTTATTTGTTTCCAAGTCAGTCAGAACTTATTTAATCTCTGTAATTCTTCTAGGCTAAACATTATAAAAATTTCAATAGTGCTCTTACATTTTATACTTTAAGTCATGTAAAAAAAAAAGGATAATACTTTTGAAAAGCTAACATTTACTTGGTATCAATTGGAGCTGACACCTGAGTTATGAGGAGTCAGCTAACCAGAAATGTTGAAAGCTCTCACAGCAGTTGAAATGGGAAGCTCAAAAGCCCTGAGGCAGGAAAGGAATTAGAAAGTTTGAAGTAAGGTCAGTGTGAGAAAGATGGAAGGAAACCAGATCAGGTAACTGGACCTTGTAGGTCTTAGTCACAGATGAGGACAATCAATACAACTAATTTTTATTACCAGTCTTTATTACTGAATCCTCTGAACCTCTGCTTCATTACATTTTAATATTTTCTGACTATTAGCTCATAATGACCATATACTTTAATTAAGAATACTTAAGTAACCATTTTACTTACATGAACTAAATGTGTAATTCTACCTTCGCACAGATGTTACAGCTTCAGGAAGATTCTTTTTTTTTTTCCCAGCGCTGGGAACTAAAAGGGAAATTATTTTCTTAAAAATATGACAGACAAAAGAAAGAGTTTGACATAGGCATATCACTGCAGTCTTAAGCAGTTCATTGGTTTGTTTCGTCTTTACTTACAAACAGATAATAGAAACTTGTAGCTAAGATTTGCTGAATACTTGCAACTAGTATTGTGGTAAATCCTTAACATACTATATTTCTGTAATTCTCATAGAAACCCTTTGGGAAGACGCCATTATTGTTTTCTTAAAGATGAGGAAACATTCAAGGTTTAATTTTACTAATTTACCCAATGTGAAGGATTTAGTTAATTGATAACCAAAATTAAGGGGTTTGACCACAAAGCCCACCCTATTAATCTTGTAGCATTCCTATATTTTAGGCCAAGAGGTTAACCTAAATGATAGTTTTTGCAAATCAAGTACATTGTTTTTAAGTACTTCAAATTCTTTTCCCGTCTACCAGGTCCTTTGTAATCTGTTAGCAGTAGATGGTATAAATGAACCTGATGTCCTAGCAATTAATGGTGGTAAGTATAAAAATAGAGATTAAAATGATCACTCTTGATTTTTTTTAAAAAATAAAGAAAAATAATGAAATATTTTAATATTTTAATTTCAGCTCTTATTTTTTTCCTTTTTTTTTTTTTTAAGCTTCTGTAGCCCTCTCATTATCAGATATTCCTTGGAATGGACCTGTTGGTAAGTTAGGCTATGAAAAATCAAAACCCGTACTTATATTCTTCTAATAATAGTAAGTATATTATAGCAGGGCATAGATTTATTGACTCTGATTTATTACTTCTTCTGGGGTTAATAATCCAGGAATCCGTGCAGGTCTAAGAGACATTCTGATCCTTGCCTACTTTCAATAGCAATTATGTGAAGGTGCTCCATATGGATTTAATGTCCTTAGATATATTCACTTCTTCATTGCCTCTTTCTATAGGAGGACTTTTTCTTTATTTGCACTAGAAAATTATCAGAGCACAAACTCTTTGAGGAGAAAACAAATGTTTGTAACCTATAGCTCTTACAAGTTATAATCATAAATGTAAAAATTATTCATCAAGTAAATAATTGTCAAGTATTCTAAATACTAGCTAGTGACTGAAAGAACAAAGGCAGACTAGCAACACAAAGACAAAGAAACTATTTGCTGTGAGCTTAAGGGAAAGGGACAGATAATTATTTGCACTATTGTATTAATTAGCTAAGGTGCTAAGAAAATGATAGGGAAGGTCAGGTTTAACTCTGTGGTTTTGAGTTGTCAAGGAGGGCTTCTTTAAGTAGCCAGTATGGAAGCCAAACCTCCTCAGGATCAGATATGAACATCTCTTTTAGAGAGAGTATAGTGTAGACCAGAAGAGCATCAGCATATCTGAGAATGTGTAGAAGAAATGATATACCTGAACAACTCAGAATAGTCCATGGGGTCTAGAAGGTGGGATAGCGTAGGATCTGTGGACCTTTAGTACCATGAAAAATGAATTATGTTCTGTGGTCACAAAGATAGGGGATTGAAGCCATTACTGGAATAATACCTTGAAACAATTACCAATATTTTAATATATTTTAGGGGCAGTACGAATAGGAATGATTGATGGGGAATGTATTGTTAACCCAACAAGAAAAGAAATGTCTTCTAGTACTTTAAATTTAGTGGTTGCTGGAGCACCTAAAAGTCAGATTGGTAAGTAATTTAAGTACCACGTTTGTTTCAGATTTTACTTAAAAGTTCTTGATTCTTAAGAAATGTTTTTAAACTCTTATGTGTATTTTGTCAGTAGCAGTGAAGATGTTTGTTTTCCCTTTATCTCTGTCATGTTTTAGCAGAGCCTTTGCTTCTTATCACATAATACCTAAAATTACAGAATATTATGCAATTAAAATGTACAAAAAGCTTTAGCAAGATAATTTCAGTAATCTAGTAGATGGAAAACCAATAATAAAATAGAAGAAATGCACTAACAATAGGTCACTTCCACTTACTCCCTGAAAAAAAAATGTCATTAATTGCATGAATGAAAATTTCAGTCTTGTTCTAGTGTACGGAAGGAGGATAGGCTTTGCTTTAGCAGTTAGAATGACGTGGGTTTGAAACTTGCTTCTACCATTATAATCATGTGACTTTGGACAAATTAGAAAACTTATCTGTTTATTTTACTATAGAACTTTTCTATGTCCTGGACTTTTTGACATTGCATCTTCTGATATGGGAATATTTTGATGAAACATAAACTACTAAAATTTTAGTACTTTTTTGTATAAATGTGTGAAATATCTCATTTCTAGCTACTGGTATTTTGGGCAGTAATGAAGTTAGAACTAGGCACCCTATGATGGACAAAACACATAGGAATTGTACGCTGTCCACATTATTAGATTGTGTTGTTAAACCAAAAACAAGCTTAAGCAAGATGGAAATTTATGTTTCTCTCAGGTAAAAGAAATTTAGAGGTGATGAGTCCAAGACAGTGATGGTGGTTCCATGTTGTCTTAAGAAATCCAGTCTTCTTCTGACTTTCTGCTCTGCTACCTTCAAGGTGTGGCCTCATCTTCATACTAAATAATCTTACTGCTAGAGCTCTTGGCAATTTTTCTGACCATAGTCAGGAGGAAAAACAGAGTGGAGTAGCAGAAAGCCCTGTGACTGCTAATTGAGTCACCCTGCCTTGTAAGGTGCTTTCCCAGAAATCCCCACCCAGCAGTTTCCATTTACATCTCTTTGGGCAGAACTGTGGCACATGATGGCATCCTTGATTGAAGAAAAGGCAAGGATGCATTTTTTAAATTTTAACTCCAGAGGGTGAGATTTATACCATGAGGACCTATCGTAATGTGAAGAGGGTATTCCAGAATTTAGGGAAATCATGAATAATAGATGATCCCCACATTATAAATGAGCATCTTAAAAAGAGCCTCTATGAAAGCATCTGTTTACTAATGAAAGTTCACTTGATTTGCATCTGAATTTTTTTCCTTAAAGTTGCGTTATTCATTTATTTTCAGTTAGTAAATTGATCCAGTTACTTGACAGAGTAGTATGAATCGATCCAGTTACTTGACAGAGTAGAGCTCCTAATTGTTCTTATAATCCCCATCTACATTAGGGTTGAGGCCCTCTAATTTTAAGTAAACCATGTAAGAATGAACAAAGATTCTTTGCTGCATCTATGGTATGCTATGGAAACACCATGAGCAGCCTTTAAACTGGCTATTCTCACCTTTTGCTCCCTAAGTGGAAAAATGAGACTCTAGAGGCTAAATGAACCTCAGAGGGTGGTTTTGAATAATTAGGAGAGACTGAAGGTAATTCAGAACCAACCTATAAGGAAACTGGCTTCAAAAATTACCAACCTACATTTTTTGACTTACACACTATTTCCATAAAGACATTCAGCTGGCTTTCTGCTTTTATAAAGTTTACCAGATATGCATTTTTATCCCTTTTTCGTGTGTTATGGTTATTATCACCGTCATGGAACTTCTAGGATACAAATAATAAAATTGCTACCATTTCATTACTAAAATATGTAGTAATCCAGATCTTTAAAGCAAGAATAATTTCTCCATGCTGTCATTTGCTAGATGACTTCAACAACCAATATTCTCTGCACAATACCTTTTGGGTGCTTTGTTTTAAAACTGATACATTTATATTACTAATTGTTCTGTGCGTGATAGGATATAACAGGGAAAACTGCAGCAACACCATGTTTTTAGATTTTGTGTCTCAAATTCATAACTTTAGCTAATCCCACAAATCCCTCATCATCAGTTACTAAAAATAATGGTTTAAAACAATCACCTTAACAAGGTTTTTAGTTTAAATTTTTTGAATTTGTTGCAATGTTCAGTAGAATAGTCTGCAATTAAGGAAATATTTCATATCAGCAGGTAACTGATAAGTAGTTGAAAGGTTGCTAGAATGACTGGGCAACCAAATTTTTCATTTTATATAATTTTAATTAATTTAAATGTAAATAACCATGCATGTCTAGTAATTACCATGTTGAACAGCACAGGTCCATAGATTCAGAACTATCAGGAATTGTCTATTAAAGCATTTTTAAAACGGAATTGCTTTGAACCCCTAAAGCTCAGGAAATAATGCCAAGAGCTAATAACTGGGATGGCATCAAGTTAAAAAGCTTCTGTACAGCCAACGAAACAATTAGGAGTGTGAAGAGAGAACCCACAGAATGAGAGAAAATATTTGCTAGTTACTCTTCCAATAGAGGATTAATACCTATAATATATAAACAGCTCAAAAAACTTTCCACCAAAAAAAATCAAATAACCCAATTAATAAATGGGCAAATAAATAGACACTTCTCTAAAGAATTACAAATGACCAACAAATACATGAAAAAATGTTCAACATCAATAGCAATTAGGGAAACACAAATCAAAACTATGCCGAAATTTCATCTCACACCAGTCAGAATAGCAGTCATCAAGTATACAAACAGTAAAAAATGCTGGAGAGGATGGGGAGAAAAAGAACACTTTTATGCTGTTGGTGGAACTATAAATTAATACAATCACTATGGAAACCAGTATGGCATCTCCTCAAAAGACTAGGCATTTAACCACCCCACCATATGACCCAGCTAAACCACCTCTCGGTATTTATCATGAAGGATTGAAGTCATCTTACTGCAATGACACATGCATACCCATGTTTATAGCAGCACAGTTCACAATAACCCAATTATGGAACTAGCCTAGGTATCCATCAGCAGATGACTGGGTAAAGAAAATATGGTATATATACTCAATGGTGTTTTATTCAGCCAAAAAGGAAAATGGGTGGAACTAGAGACCATCATGTTAAGCAAAATAAGGTTCTGCATGTTTTCTCTCATGCAGAAGCTAGAAAGGAAAAGAAAACAAGGTGGAGGTGGATCTCCTATAAATCAAAGGGAGATCATTTAAAGGAAAGGGACCAAGGGGTAGGAGGTGGGAAGGGAGGAGGGAAGTGCTAGGTAGGTCTACTGGCAACAGATTTTCTTGGTTCTTGTTTGTTTGAGAATTTTGATTTCCCCTCTTCTCAAAACCCTACTCCTAAATATTTTCATTAGGTGTATGATTCTGGGTTGCCAGTTCTTTTCTTTCAGCACCTGTAAAATATTGTATTGCTTCCTTCTGGCCTCCATGGTTTCTGATGATAATCTGTTATTTGAATTGCTTTTCATGTATAGAAGTTTGTGATATTGTTGCCTACCTTTCTTTGGGTTTGCCCCATTTAGAGTTTACTCAGCTTCTTAAATCTCTAGGTTTATGTCTGCCAAAGTTGGGGAACCTTAGCCATTTTTTTTTTTCCCAGTGCTTTTTTTGAAAAGCCTTGCCTCCATTTCCCATTTTTCCATGACTGGTAATGCAAATGTTTGATCTTTTCACAGGTCTGAATTAGCTGATGAAATTCCTACATAGAAAGTACATAAAGATTTTGCTGGGTATGGTGGTGCACACCTGTAATCCCAGCAGCTCAGGAGGCTGAGGCAGGGGGATGGCAAGTTCAAAACCAGCCTCAGCAGTAGTGAGGCGCTAAGCAACTCAGTGAGACCCTATCTCTAAATAAAATGCAAAAAAGGGCTGGGGATGTGGCTCAATGAATATGGCAACTATGCATAAGTATGATCTTTGACTTTATACAAGTTTAAAGCCACCAGAAATGATATACTAGGAAGCCAGAAGATTGTTTAGTCTTCCAAAATGCAAAGCTAGCGCCAAATGGCAAATTTTAGCTAGATTGTAACATGGTGGAAGCCCAACTTTAGAGTTCTCTGATTGGCTTACTTGAAATAGGATTACTGCATTGATTTCCCCACCTGTGCAAGAATGAGACAATGTGAGGAGTCAAAATTAAGGAGGAGGTCACTTCAAATAATTGTTAAACAGGAAACATTTATTGGTTACCTAAGATGTTGTATGTTTTTCAGTTTGACTTAAAAATATGTTAAAAGTAAATGCTATTGTATACTTTGAAAGATTGGTTTTGTTAATAAAGGTAATACTAAAGTGTAAGTTTTTTTATTTTCTGTTTCTTTTTCTTTTTTTGGTACCGGGAATTGAACCCAGGAGCACTTAAACCACTGAGCCACATCTCCTTTTTATTTTTATTTTTTATTTTTTATTTTGAGATAGGGTCTTACTAAATTGCTTAGAACCTTGCTAAGTTGCTGAGGCTGACGTTAAACATGCCATTCTCCTGCCTTAGCCTCCCTGGTCACTGGGAGTATAGGTGTGCACCACCATGCCTGGCTTCTGTTTCATTTTTGATGGGAAATCCTTCATTAAATTTTAGGAGAATATAAACTTAAGCATCAAGACTTCTTTATTCATCTATTGTTGTATATATTTTGGAAGTATGTTGACTCTGAGGAAGGAAATTTTAAAAGATGTATATATATCACCATAGAATGAAATTGATCCATATTATTTGTCACATCATGGTACTTGAAATGCTGCATTGATAAATGTTTCAGTGACAATTATCATCCTTTTGTTTTTGTTTTTCATAAATAGTCATGTTGGAAGCCTCTGCAGAGAACATTTTACAGCAGGACTTTTGCCATGCTATTAAAGTAGGA
Source organism: Sciurus carolinensis (assembly GCF_902686445.1). Classification (NCBI taxonomy): domain Eukaryota; kingdom Metazoa; phylum Chordata; class Mammalia; order Rodentia; family Sciuridae; genus Sciurus; species Sciurus carolinensis. The sequence continues at coordinate 47,562,819 of NC_062225.1, forward strand.
GTGAAACACACCCAACAAATAATTCAGGGCATCCAGCAGTTGGTGAAAGAAATTGGTGTTACCAAGAGGACACCTCAGAAGATATTTACCACTTCACCAGAGATTGTGAAACATGTTCATAAGTAAGAACATCTGTACCACAAAATTTGAAATTGTCATCATATTTAATTTCCTTTAAGGAAAAAAAACTCCCATGGAAGCATTACCTATATATTACTTCAGAAATAACACTTTTCTGATTTAAATATTGTTATTATAAATAACTGTCTAATGTCTAAAAAAGGAAACACCCATGCTCTTCCAGAAGAAATCTTAAATATGAGAGAGGCACTTATTGGTCAAGAGTCACATAATTCCTATCTCTCTCTGCCCAGGAAAAAGTGAATAAGCATAAAATATTTGAATATCTTGGAAACTGTTTATTTCTCAAAGAGAAATCAAGTATAACCACCACTATTTGCCTAATATTTAGAACAGTGCCTGGCACAAAGGGAGCCACTCAGTAAATATGACTAAGTCTAAGGAGAAATTAATTAAACAAAGACAAAAAGAAGGGAGGGCATAGTACATGTATAAGTGACTTGTCTTGAGAGTATTGAGAAAGTTATTTGTGTTCCATATCATAAGTAGTAGACACATTAGCAGTGATAAACAACAATATGTACATATTTTTAATTCTTTATGAACTGTTTATTAAATTTGTAGTTTATTATTAAGTATTTGTTTCATTTATAATAGAAATTGACTTCATGTTTCAAACATTATTATGCTAACATTTATTTTCTGTTTTAAAAAGACTTGCCATGGAGAAACTCTATGCAGTTTTTACAAATTATGAACATGATAAAGTAGGTATACCTGAAGTTTGTCTTGTATAATTGTTCCAGGATTATTTTTTTGTCATAACTCATGTAGTTTTGTTTATGAATTGTAATCCTATTTTTATTAAAAATCTCATCCAAATGTCTGAGTAAAAACTTACCTGTTTGCTTCTTCATTCCTCTATTATTAATTAATAAGTTTTAGGGAAGTCTGCAAATAACATTTGAATGAATAAACAAATAGTATTTCTTAAAGATCAATGACAAGTTCTAATCTTTTAAAGAATATTAGCATTATAAAAAATGAGTACTCTTACAATATAATAAGTAAAAATAGAAATGCTAAATGTTATCATGTTTTATATAATAATTGAACCTTAACTTTCTTTTAGATTTCCAGAGACGAAGCTGTTAACAAGATAAGATTAGATACAGAGGAACAACTAAAGGGTGAATTCTGTTTTTTCAATTGGAAAAAATTGAAAGAAAATAATGGGTTCTTTTTTTTTAATTTCAGTTGTAAAATCTCAGAAAAAAGTCAGGTATTCTCATTACTCCTTAGTTTCATCTTAAACAAATTTGTGATAATGAAACATTACAGGGTTACTGTTAAATTAATTTCTGTGAATGTAGCTAACACAACACTTGATAGAGAGTAGGCATCTAGTAAATATTGAACACAAAATGTTCGTAACTTTTCTGTCTCAGATTTATCCTTTAAAATGGATAGCATTGTGTCCTGTTATTTGAAACCCTAAAAGATAACTTTTAAAATTCCTGCTTGGTTCATCTGTGAAACCACAATACCTGGTCTATGCAGATTAAATGAGTAAATCATTTATTACATTTGTACCTGGCACATAGTCAGTGTTTGATAAATGTTATCTAATGCTATTGTTAATGTTGCATAAGATGTGGGACTGGGGTTGTAAGTCAGTGTTAGAGGGCTTGCCTAGCACGTGTGAGGCACTGGGTTCAATTCTCAGCACCATATATAAATAAATAAAGGTCCATTGACAACTAAAAAAAAATTAAAAATAAAATATTGTATAAGATGTAAATGTGTAGATAATTTGTCTTTCTAGAAATTATTAAGCAAAAAAATCTTATTGTGTAACAACAATCTCATACAAACTGAATATGAAGTGTGAGAGTTCTTGTTAATAATTTTTGCAATGACATTCTCTCACAATCTCACAGATAAGAATATTTATCTTATTTTAAAATAAAAACTCTGCTGTTAGCATTGATATTAATGCCATTACCTATATTAATCATTGAAACGCTTAGTCTTTTGTCACCACATTTCTTCCTGTTAAGAATGAAAAGCTGTATAGTCTTGTGTTATCTTATTTTAAAAATGATTTTGTGGGATTTTTTATATTATATGTCTTGATTTTCTGAATTGATAGTATAACATTTTAAGTGTTTTGTTCCTTATTGTTTCCAAGTGCAACCCAGTTAAAGCATAAAAATTCATATTGAAGTGTAATATTAAAAGTTATTATCTGATGAAGATATGATACTTAACCAGTGCCACACATGCTAGGCAAATACTCTACTACTGAGCCACAACCCCAGTCCCTTCTGTGGCCATTTCTTATATTCAGGTTACTTTAAAGTTATTACATTTATTTAGTAAACCAAAGACTTGAGAAAATAGTATGTAAAATATGCTCTAGCAAGAAAGAGTGGATGCACATCTGCAGTCCCAACTACTTGGGAGACTGAGGCAGGAGGATGGTGAATTTGAGCCCAGACCACATCTGAAGGAAAGAAAGAGAAAGAGAAAGAGAAAGAGAGGGAGGGAGGAAGGGAGGGTAGGAGAGGGAAGGACGGGAAGGAGGAAGGAAAGAAAGGAAGGGAGGAAGGGAGGGAGGGAGGGAAGGAGGGAGGAAGGAAGATGTTGGTATAAATTAATCAATGAAGTAGAATAACAACATTTAAAAGCATAAGCCATTGAGGCAGAAAGATGTGTATTCAGGTCACAGGCTGTATCAGTTACTGTGTTATCTCAGGCAGTTTACTTCCTTAAACCTCAGCTTTTTCTTCTGTAAGAAGGGGATAATAATAAATTTACCTCATAAATTGTTATGAAGATTAAAGGCATTTTTAAAAAGCAACTAGTGAAGTGTCTAATGTATGAAAGCACTTGATAAATGTTCACTGAAAATCCATTGTTTAGGATTTGTAATATATAAAGAAAATTATTTCCTAATTTGAAGATTAAGTAAAAATTCTCAAGGTAAAAAAGAGTGAGGGTGACTACTCTTAATATTGTCAGTTAAACCTTTTCACAATATGGTTGACTTGGTGTGTCGAGTGACATGATACAAGTTAACTAAGTTCCCAGTCAACACATTTGAGGGACTTAATATTTGGTGGGTCTCACTTGCTTGAGAACATTTGATTTATCTACTTTGTTTGCTTGAGGACTAAATATTCAGTCAGCCCCCTTGGCTTACTTCCATAGTAATTGATTTGATTCTGTAAACTTTGGAGAAATCTACCTTTCAGAAAAAGAAAACCTTTGTTTTGATTTCTTTCTTTTTTCCCTCCAGAAATGTTTCCAGAGGTCGATCCATATGAAATAATGGAATCCTTCAATGTTGTTGCAAAGGAGGTTTTCAGAAGTATTATTTTGAATGAATACAAAAGGTAAACATATCCTCTTGATAGAATTGAAGCATGTGTTGTTTCTGCAGGTTGCATTGAAAGTGGCAATTTACTCAAAGGAAGGAACTGGTTTTTAAGTAGAAAGTAAATAAAATTTATTGTGTCAATGAATACATACTGAAGAAAGAATACATGGATTATGTGAATATGTGACTTTTGGGCCTCGTGTGTCAAGCCATGCTTCACAGCCTTTATTCCACATCACAATTACCTGCAGATGTGCAGTAACAGTACTAACAATACAGATATATAGGCAACAGCCCCAGACATTTCGATTCAGTGAGACTTAGGTTGGGGCCCAGGTATTTGTATTGTTGTTTAAAGTTCTACAGGGTATTATGATATGCAGCTGGAGTTGAACTTCTTGGTAGAGATAAAGAAATGTTATGTGATTTTTCTGACTTCCAACATAGCTTTACTACTTATTTTATTTAAAACTATAGGTGTGATGGACGCGATTTGACTTCACTTAGGAATATAAGTTGTGAGGTGGATATGTTTAAAACTCTTCATGGATCAGCATTATTTCAAAGAGGACAAACACAGGTAATACATGTTTTTAAAAACTGCAATTATATGCTGAATTAGAAGTATTTAATTAGATCTAGAAATACATTTTACTAGTGCTGTAATTTTCATATGAAATATATTATTTATTCAGATTAATATCTGATGTTTGTTTTTTAAAATATAATTTTAACAGGTTTTTTGTTTTGTTTTTTTGGTATTGGAAGTTGAACCCTGGAACACTTTACCACTGAGCTATATCCCAAGCCCTTTTTACTTTTCATTTTGAGACAGGATCTCACTAAGTTGCTTAGGACCTCACTAAGTTTCTTATGCTGGCATGTACTTGCAATCCTCCTTCCATGGCCTGCCAAGTCACTGGAATTATACCTGGCTTAACAGTATTTCGAAGTATCATTTCCATACAGTAAAATATACATGTTTAAAGTGTATGATTTCCTAAATTTTTAGATTTATACAACGAGGAAACTGACCATAGTCAAGATAATGAACATAGCAATCACGCCCAAAAGTTTCTTGCCTATTTTTAATCCCTGCTTCCTTTAGACAACTACTGATCTATTTTTGTTACTCTAGTTGACATGTTCTAAATTATAGGATATTTTTATTATATTTTTCTTCTAAGTACACAAAACTGAGTTACTAGTACTCCTCAGTTTATGGCATGTTTCGGTTATTGTTCTGTTCATGGCCCTCATTTGTTTTCTCCATTAGCCTGTACCTCAGTCCTATTCTTTTTCTTTACATAGGTACTCCCTTGTATTTCACATTTATTCTTCTAATTTGCCAGCTGTTAATTTATTTAAACCAACACATGTATCCATTGTTTTGTGTGTGGTATTATGCCTTCTACCTTTTTCTTAAAGATTATTTGCATTAGTAACTAAGTTTACCAATCAGACAGGTATAAAGTAGTATGATGTTGCTATAATTTGTATTTCTCTATTTACTTGTAAGGCTGACAATCTCTATATAATAGCCAATGAATGTAGTCACTATATAAACCATACCCTGGGGGGACTGCACACCTCAAGTGCACTACAGATCGTGTCCCTAGAGTTGTCAAATGTGGTTGCCTTTGTTCAGGTGTGCTCTTCTGTGAATTTTCTGTCCATAACCTTTGACCAAATTTTTTTTTCTATTTTTAATGTGTCCTGTATTTTACTTGCTACCTTGCAGTAATCTCTTGTGTTTTAAACATTAATCCTTTTCAGTAATAAACCAAACTTTATGCAGATGTCGCCATCTTTGTTGTTTACTTTTTAATTTTGCTTGATAGCCTTCTATACACGTAGAAAAAACCTGAAATCTTTAGTTTTTATGTAGTTAATCTTTCTCATTTTCACTTTCATTACTTCGGTTTTTAAAGATATTAAAAAATCCTTTCTTGCTGGGAGCAGTGACTTGGAAGACTCAGGCAGGAGGATCACAAGTTCAAGGCCAGCCTAGGCAACTTAATGTGGCCCTGTCTCAAACTTTAAAAACGACTGGTGATGTAGCTCAATGGTCAGTGGTAAAGCACCCCTGAGTTCAATCACTAGTACTGAAAAAAAGAAAAAAAAATCATGTCTTACCTCAGAGTCAAAATTTATGCACCTACTTTTTTTTTTTCTATTAACTTTCTAGTTTAAGCTATCAAATTTAGACCATTGATATATTTTGGAATTTATTCCTGCACATAATATAAACTGGAAGACCTCCATTGTTAGCCACTTTTACAAAACCATTTATTAATAGTTTATTTTTCCCACTGGTTTGTGATGTCAGCTTATCATATTCAGTGTTGATAAATATATTTTTAACTGTATTTTCTTCTATTATTTTGTGAATTTCCTGGGCCAGTGTCAAATTATTTTAATTATAATGGTGTTGCAGTTTTGTCTTAATGTCTAAGAAGCAAATCTTCCCTTTTGGCTTTCTCTTTCCCCAAAATTGTCTCAGCTATTCAAGTAGATTTGTTCCTTCATTTGAATTTTAGAATTATATCACATTCTCAAAAAAATAATCATTCTTGGTTTTATATTGGAGTTGCACTGAATTTAATCTATTCAAGAGAAATGACATTTTTACAATTCAAATCAGTCTTTTTGATGAATAAAGCCTGTTACATCTTTGATTGATTTTCTTTTATGTTCTTTAATAACTTTTAAAGTATCTCTAGTATTAATCTTTTGTTATTTATTCTGATAGTCTGCCTTTTAACTGGATGCTTAGCCAAGTTTAGTTTAATTATGATGTGATTGAACTTACATAATTCATTAGTAAAGCACTCGTAGATTAAACCCCTAGTACCAAAAAAAGAAAAAGAAAAAGAAAAAGAAAGAACTCATTTAAATCCTTGTTTCCTGCGTGTCATTTATTGTTTTTACGCGGACACGTTCAAGATTTGCTCTTTGTGTTTGTTTTTTTAGCAATATTGACCATGCAACATTCTCTTTAGATTTATCTTACTTAGAATTTTAAGCTTGAATCCATAAATTTTTATCTTTTTGTGAAGCTTGAGAAATTTCAACTATTATTTCTTCAAGTATGTTTTCTTCCTTATTCCTTTTCCCTTCTTCTGGGGTTACATATACACTTATGATAGTTTCTTTGGTATTATACCATAGGTCCCTGAGAATATGTATTTTTCCCCTTCTTCAAATTGGTCTCTTTTGTGGGAGTGATACTAGGAATCAAATTCAGGACCTTGCGCATGCTAGCAAGCACTCTACCACTGAGCTACACCCCTGTCCCTTTGGGGAGTTTCTATTAATCTATCTTCATGTTTACTGACTTTTCATCTCCTTTCAATAATGAGATATGCATTTTTCAGCTCTAGAATTTCTATTTTTTGTTTTGTTTTATTTTGTATCTAGAGGCACTTAACCTCTGAGCCACATCCCCAGACTTTTTTTTTTTTTTTTTTTTTTTTCAAATTTTGAGACAAAGTACTGTTAAGTTACTTAGGGCCTCACTATGTTGGTGAGGCTGGCTTTGAACTTGAAATTCTCTTGCTCAGCCTTCCAAGTCTCTGGAATGACAGGCAGATACCACCATGCCCAGCTTCCATTAATTCTTTAAATCCTTGAGTATAATTTTTAGAGCTGTTTAAAGTCTTTATTAATCTTGCTTTTTTGTTTGTTTGTTTGTTTGGTACTAGGGGTGGAACCCAAGGACACTTTATCACTGAGTTACATTCCCAGCCCCTTTTATTTTTTGAGACAGGGTCTCACTAAATTGCTCCAGCTATCCTTGAATTTATGATCCTTCTTCCTCCTTAGGAGGCTGGGATTATAGGATGTGCACCTCTACACCCACCCTACACCTGCCCTGCTAATCCAACATCTTAACTAAGGATCAGTCTCCATTCTGTATCTTTTGTCTTGAGAATGGGCCTTGTTTCCTATGTCTTTAGAATGTGTCCTGGACCTTTGAATGATTGTTTTTTGTTTTTTTTTTTAAAGCAGGCTGTTTTGTTGACTGAACCTTTGTTAAGACTTCTGTGGACTAGTACATAGTTTTTAAAAATATTCCTTCCTTCCTCTTCCTTCTTCCTCCCTAGCATGCCTTGTTGTGTGTTTTATATATGTAGTCTATATGATGATATTAGACCTTTGGATTGTTCAGTTTTACATAGTTTGAATGTACAGAGAATGAATAAGTATTTACCATGTTAAGTGCCATGGTTAGTATAGTATAGAATGTATTTATTACATTTTTAAGAAAGAGTTAATTGGGTTCTTCACATACTTTTAGTTTTGGCCTAGGGGTGTAACTCAGTGGTAGAGGTGCACAAGGCCCCGGGTCAATCCCCAGTGGCAAATGAAATGAACACAAAGTGTGTATTTTTAAAAAAATTTTTTTAGTCGTAGGTGGACGCAATACCTTCATTTTGTTTATTTTTATGTGGTGCTGAAGATCAAACCCAGTGCTTCACACATGGTAGGCAAGTGCGCTACCACTGAGCTACAGCCCAGCCTAAAAATGTGTATTTTTGTTGTTGTTTTTATCTTTGTCAATAGTGCATTAAAGCCCAAGAAATTTTTTCCTTCTTTTTTAGGTGCTTTGTACTGTTACATTTGATTCATTAGAATCTAGTATAAAGTCAGATCGAATTATAACAGCAATAAAGTAAGTTATGTTTTTCCAATGTTACTTTGTGATGTTCCTGTAAATAAAGTTCATGTGGTATATTATTAGTCATTATTAGTTTTTTAACCAATATTTCTGTGCTTTTTCTCTTTATGAAGTCAGAATTTCAAGGAATTTGTGTGTGTTTGTGTGTGTGTGTGTGTGTGTGTGTGTGTGTGCGTGTTTGCATGTATGTGTTATATTCTCTTCTAACTCGTTGGTTTTGAACACATAATGGGAACACATTTAATTCTTTAATGTGAATACATTTAGATTATTCTCTGCCTCTAGAGCCATTCCTTAGGATCAATTTCCTAAGTAATTTTGAATGGATAAGTTTTCTGTTTTAAAGTAGAGAACAAATAACTTGGCAAAAGTCCCAGTTGCTGAGAATAATCTGGAGGCTGTTAATGAAAAACCTAATCCCAAGCCACATTGTAATTTTGTGTTCAGAAATACTGGCCCTCCTCCTGTTCCTAAAACATCAGTAGTGAAATCATGTTGATTTCTATTAGATGATCAAGCTCTTCCAGCACTACTGCCTCAAGAGTCCTGGAACTACTTTATTTCCTCATTATCTAATAAGGCCACTTCCCTTTCCTTGGTTAATGGTTCCAGAAGACCACAGGATTCTGCTTCTCTCTTCTTACTACCCTACTGACAAGAATAATCCCTAGTATTTTCAGGAGAGTTACCCTAGTTGTTTTTTGTGTATGTGATAAAAATTGACAATTTGTTGTGTGTAAGGCTGGAATTTCATCCTAATACTTTGTCTATATTTTATGACCAAAACCGGGTTGCCCTGCACTTCTTGATTTTTGATTCCTTTCTCTTCTAGAGCTTAATAAGAGCACTGGACTTGACCAGGGCAGGGCACCTCTGTATATTCTAGTCTTACATCTAGAACTGTGTAAATGAGGGGAAACATATCACTCATCCACAATGGCTTTTGGTTTCCTCTTCTTGTAACATATAAGTACTTGGCCTGTGATCTCTATATTCTTCTCTAGCCCCCAAAAATGTATGATTTCTTTAGTCTTCTGAAGGATTTTGGTTTTTTAGATGTCTCTTTTCAAGGCTGCAGTTTATAGTTATGCAGATTCTGCCCTATCCCTGGACATTTTCCAAATCTACACAGATAAGTGTCTTTTGCTAATTCTACCCAAAGTGGGCACTGTATGTTCTGAGACTCTATTATGTGATTGACTCTTCATAGATAAACCTGGTTTGCCACCTCCAGGAATTGCTTCTTCTCATCCTTATTTTCCACCATTTTTCTAGACACTTTGACACTAGTTCTTTTTTCCAACTCTGAAAAGATGTTTATGTTTACCTGTCAGATCTTCTGGTTGCTCTGTTATATCATTTCGGTTACTGATTTCCATTTCACATGTTGACTTGAGAGAAAGATCATAATTCTGAGATTTAGCTATTGTGGTTATAACATTTAGGATTCTTTCAGTAGTTACTAATGCTTAAAAGTACAGGTCTTCTTCCATAGTGTTCAAATCTAGATAGTTAAGGGTTTGTATTTGAAGCAAAATTGCAACATTGTTTTCCTGAGTCTTTGTAGAATTAATTCATAAGTCACAGGGAAAAAATACCATCTCTCAGATTCTTGGGAGGTTGAGGCAGGAGGGTCTCTTGAACCTGGAAGTTCAAGACCCATCTGGACAACATAGCAAGACCCCATCTCAAAAGGAGAAAAAAAAATATATAAATATTTTTTATACATATATATATGTAAACATATATAAAACATGTTATATATTATATATGTATATACACACATATATACACATATACACACACACATGTATATACATATATATCATCTCTCATTCATCTAATTCATGTTTTCTGTTTCAAACCAACTCTCATTGATATCAATTCATTTAAAATGCTCTTAAATCTTCTTTAGTTGTTTATTAAAATAAATTTGTTGATATCCCTATAATGTTTTTAATATTATGCTTTTTGGTTATAGTGGGATAAAAGACAAAAATTTCATGCTGCATTATGAGGTAAGGTAAATTTTTTCCCCAACATTTATTTGTGAAAAATTTCTAAGATTCAGCATAATTGAAAGAACTTTGCAGTGAATATTCTTATATTTACTACCCAAGTTATCCCATTAGCATTTTATCATATATGTGTTGATTATTTTACTGCATACAGAAGGGATTTAGAGAGATAGTATCATTCTAATCAATAACTTCTAAGTCATACATAGAAGTTAAAGTATATTATTAGATAGTGTTGTTTTAGGCAAAATAGTTATACCTCACATATGTCAAACAAAAGTGGAGCTTTTCAAATACCTCAGATGATAAATCACTCATTCCCATTAACTCATTTAAATGCTCATGTTTACCTAGCTGATTAGTAATAAAAGATCTAAGGTATTTAAAATTTTTGCTTTATATGAAGTCATTACATATGATTAAGTTTGTGATTGATTTTACTCACAACTAATTCTAAGGGACCAGGTATATAACATATAGTTCTTTTGATTTTATTACTTGAGGCATACACTAGGGGACGCTAAAGTAATGTTACTTCACCTTTGGGTAATTGTTGACTGTGAATTGTTGTTCACATTAGGTGAACCTGCTATAATCAACAGAGAACATATAGCATATGGCCCATGAACATATGGCCCATGAATGTAATCCCAGTAACTCAGGAGGCTGATAGGAGGATCATAAGTTCAAGGCCATTTTCAGCAACTTAGCAAGATCCTGTTTTTTTGTCTTTGTTTTTTGTTTTTTTGTACTGGGAATTGAACTCAGGGGTGCTGTACCACTGAGCCACATCCCCAGCCCTTTTTGTTTTTTATTTTGTTACAAGGTCTCAGCCTCCTGAGTCCCTGGCATTATAGGCATGTGCCACTATGCTCTGCTGAGACCCTGTCTTAAAAAAGGCCCCGGGTGTAATTCAGTGGTGGAGTACCCCTGGGTTTAATACCTAGTCCAAAAATAGAGAATATATTATATAGAAAGTATATGCTGCAGAATAGCCATAAACTCAGAGATTATCACAGGTCTGAATCCCTTATAATACACTGTTCTGAATATGTCCAGAAGCTACAGAAGCCAGAGAGGAATTGTAATTGAATAAAATACATCCTTTGTCATTAACTGGTGAGCATGTGATAATCTAGAAAGGACAGTTGTGGAAAATGCATCTCTGGCTTATAACTGGGGAAAGTGGTGAGGGAGTAAGCTGGAGAAAGAAATGGACTATTATTGCCATATTATTCCATTTTTAAAATCCTTTTATTATAAAAGTATAGGTATTGTAAACCATATAAAACAGAAGATGACAATGAGTTTTTATAAGGTACACACCCTTTAAACAACCACTCAAGTCAGGGAATGTATCATTACTATCTCCAAAGCTTATCCATGGTTTTCATCCCAGTCTCAATACCTATCTTCCCCTAAAAGTTAACAACAGTCCTCCTAAGTTTTATAGTAACCGCTTATTTACATTTTCAGTGTATATCCATAGGTACTTTAGACTTGTCCATTTTTCTTGTATATTTCTTTAAGTCTCTTTTACTCTATGCATTTCTCCTCCATCACATTTTTTCCACTCTATCTCCTAAAGTCCAAAGCCATTTGATCTGGGTGTTTCTGATTGCACACTCATGGTGCATGTCAACATATTCCTTTCTCTCCTCTATTTCCTGCAAATTAACTACTAGATCCAGGGATTTGATCGAATTCTTGATTCATTGCTATTTTGTTTTGTTTTTGTACTGGTTTGAACGTAGGGACGCCTTACCACTGAACCATACTCCCAGCCCTTTTTAATTTTTATTTTGAGACAGAGTCTTACTAAGTTGCTTAGGTCCTCTTAAAGTTGCTGAGGCTGGCCTCGAACTTAGAATTCTCCCTCCTCAGCATCCCTATTGATCCTTATAAAAAAAATTTGTTAACCTGGAATTCTATATTTTTTGGGGGCATCCTCAAATTTTTAAATGATTTACTAATTCACATCCTTGCAGGTAACATATCTATCAAAACAAAAACAGTTTATAACTTCTAAGATAAAACCCTTATCAAAATATTTATTTCCTCAGTGTGTACTTCTTTCTAAATATATATATATATTGTGATTACAAAAGATACTTTGTTAGTGTTAGTAGTAAACATTATGGAAATGTATGTTGTCTATCTCTATAATCATTCACTTCCCAGCACATATATTACACACTAAAAATAGCTACTTTTAGCAATATGGTGTTTATTTTAGATTTATGCCAGATATGTTCTGGCATAAATGCATCTACTTTTGTAAATACAAAAATGAGATTTTACTGTTTTGTCATTTGTTTTATTCATTTGATAATATATCTTGGGCAACTCTCCATGTTGGTTGTGTATGTGTGTTTTCTTTGAAGTTTCCTCCTTATGCAACTAATGAAATAGGCAAAGTAACTGGCATAAATAGAAGAGAACTTGGGCATGGTGAGTACAAATCTATAAACTTACATTGTGTTCTTACAGAGACTTATAGTACACTTTTGCCTATTTTTTAAAAAATTTTTTTAGTAGTCAATGGACCTTTATTTTATTTATTTATTTATATGTGGTGCTGAGAATAAAACCCAGTGCCTCACACATGCTAGGCAAGCACTTTACCACTGAGCCATACCCTCATCCCCCTATTGTTTTTAATATATTTTTTACTTACTGTTTTCTATTTTAACTTAGGTGCTCTTGCTGAGAAAGCTTTGTATCCTGTTATTCCCAAAGATTTTCCTTTTACCATAAGAGTCACATCTGAAGTCCTAGAGTCGAATGGTATGTATTATTTCTTCCCTAGTGGAAAAAAATGGATTCCCTGTTATATTCTTAACTTTTAAAAAGTAATGTTACAAGTTTATTACTATAGGGCCCAAACCTATTGTATGAAAAATTGTGCTTGGTTAATCATAAACTTGAGTCTGTTCTTTGTTTTGAGTCTAAGTTCTTAGCTAATAAATTATTTGGAAATCAGTATAATACAAGTATTTTTCTTTTTGTAGCTGTTATAATAGATTCAATTTGGCTTACTTGTTTATTTTTGACAAACAAACCATAGAACAAATTGGGTTAGGAATGGTATTAGAGTGAAATAGACATTATTACCTCATGTACATATATCATTACATAACCTATGTGATCCTATAATTTATATAATCAGAAAAATGAGATATTATACTTCATGTATGATCTATCAAAATGTATAAATGCATTCTATTGTCATGTACAACTAATTAGAACAAAAAAGTTTAAAAATTAATTTTTAAAAAAGTTCTTAGATGGACTAGCAAAAAAAAAAAAAAAAGCCATAAAACAAGACCAGCTCAGAAAGAGAAGGGGCCAAAATAAAGCGATCCATTAGACAAGAGACGCTTGTCACATATCATAAGTGAATAACAAGTGGTACTACATGGGAAATTTGGCAAAAAGGTCAAATCTAAGTTAAAAAAAAAAAAAAAAAAACAGTCCATGGTTCAAACTAGGTGTAGTCATTGAAGGCAAAAAGGACCTGGAAGATGTAATAGACATATATCAGATGATCACAATTATAAAAGGAAAGCACCAAAGGTAAGTTCAGAATTTGAAGTAAATACTACTAACTATGACTGAGCTTATTGCCCAATGACAGCCCTAGAGACCTTTAACTTTTCCTTCTGATGAAGGCAACAAAAGAGGTGTTGCTAGTCTTTCTGGGAGGTTTCTAATATCAGAATCTCTATAGCAATACTGTATAATAGAACTCTTTGTGATAATGGGAATCCTGTTTTATCCAGTTGAGGAACTAAATTTATTTCAATTAATTTAAATTTAAGCAGCCATATGTGGCTAATAGCCACTATATTTTAATCATGTATAGTTTGTGGCTTAAGAGAACTTGATTTTTTTTTAATTTGTTGAACCTTTATTGAACTATTGAGAATCGAACCCAGTGCCTCACACATGCTAGGCTACCACTGAGCTACAACACCAGCCTGAGAACTTGATTTTTTTAAAAATTATTTATTTATTTATGTTTTACAGACTACATTTTGATTCTTTGTATTTCATTTCTGTGGTTGTATACAATGTAGATTCATACCATTCCTGTAATCATACATGTATATAGGGTAATGATGTCTGTCTCCTTCCACAGTTTTTCATAAACCCCCCCCCTCATTTCCTTCTACATAATCTAAAGTTCCTCCATTCTTCTCTCACTCCCCACCCTTCTCACCCCCATTATATATCATCTTCCACTTATCAGGGAAAACATTTGGCCTTTGGTTTTTTGGGATTAACTTACTTCACTTAGCATGATATTCTCCAATTCCATCCATTTATTTGCAAATGCCATAATATTATTCTTTATGGCTGAATAATATTCCATTGCGTATATATACCACAGTTTCTTTATCCATTCATCTATTGAAGGGCATCTAGGTTAGTTCCATAATTTAGCTATTGTGAATTGAGCTGCTATAAACATTGATGTGGCTGCATTACTATAGTATGCTACTTTTAAGTCCTTTGGGTGTAAACCAAGGAGTGGAATAACTGGGTCAAAAGGTGGGTCCATTCCAAGTTTTCTTAGGATTCTCCACACTGCTTTCCATAGTGGCTGCACCAATTTGGAACTCCACCAGCAATGTAAAAGTGTGCCTTTTTCCCCACATCCACACCAACATCTATTATTATTTATGTTCTTGATAATAGCCATTCTAATTGGAGTAAGGTAAAATCTTAGAGTTGCTTTAATTTACATTTTTCTAATTACTAGAGATATTGAATACTTTTTCATATATTTATTAATCGCCTGTGTGTCTTCTTCTGTAAAGTGTCTGTCCAGGCACTGGTTTTGAATCGCGGCGCGTTTCCCGCCGCAGGGGTCAGGGGTCGGGGTTCCGTCGCAGGGCGGAGGGAAGAGCGGGCAGGAGGGAGGCGCCTGCGCCAGACGCGGAGGAAAGAAGCTGCGACTAGCCGCCTAGAGGCCGCGGAGTCAGCGAGGACCGAACCAGCCGAGCTGCCGCCGCCGCGTCCCCATGGCGGCTGCCATTGACCCTCATCAGGACCTTGGATACCTCTACTGAGAATGCAGATGAGTCCAACCATGACCCCCAGTTCAAGCCGATAGTTTCGCTCCCTGAGCAAGAAATTAAAACGCTGGAGGAAGATGAAGAGGAACTTTTTAAGATGCAAGCAAAGCTTTTTCGATTTGCTTCAGAGAATGATCTTCCAGAGTGGAAGGAACGAGGCACCGGCGATGTCAAGCTCCTGAAACATAAGGAGAAAGGGACCATACGCCTTCTCATGAGGAGGGATAAGACCCTGAAGATATGCGCCAACTGCTATATCACGCCAACGATGGAACTGAAGCCAAATGCCGGCAGTGACCGTGCCTGGGTTTGGAACACCCATGCTGACTTTGCTGATGAGTACCCTAAGCCGGAGCTGCTTGCCATCCGCTTCCTAAATGCTGAGAATGCACAAAAATTCAAAACAAAGTTTGAAGAATGCAAGAAAGCGATTGAAGAGAGAGAAAAGAAAGGACTGGGCAAAAATGATAATGCTGAAAAAGTGACTGAAAAGCTGGAAGCTCTTTCTGTGAAGGAGGGGAACAAGGAGCTTGGAGAGGAGACCGGGGAGAAATGGGAGAAGCAATGAATCGTCTTAATTTCTTTTCCTTTTTCTTCTTTTTCTTTTTTAATTTTGCCCTGCCCCTCCTTTTGGGTTTATTTTTATTCTGTTATGTTTTAATAAGGGACTTTATATAAAGAACTGAATTCCAACATTCAGGTTTTTTTCTTTTTACCCTATTGAAGATGACTTGAGAAAATCCATTCCCCATGAAAATGTACTGTGCTAACTTTCTTTTCCATAGTGTAAACACTTATAGTCATCAAAAATAGTGAATAAAAAATGCATTTGAAACCTGGAAAAAAAAAAAGTGTCTAGTTCCTTGGCCCATTTATTTATTGGGTTCTTTGTATTTTTGGTGTAAAGATTTATAAGTTCTTTATAAATTTTGGAGATAAGTGCTCTATGTGAAGTGCACATGGAAAAGATTTTCTTCCACTCTGTAGGCTCTTTTTTCACATTATTAATTGTATCCTTTGCTAAGAAAAAGCTTTTTAGTTTGAGTCCATCCCATTTATCAATTCTTGCTTTGATGTCTTGTGGTTTGGGAGTCTTGTTAAGGAAGTCTGATCCTAAACCAACATGATGAAGATACTGGCCTACTTTTTCTTCTATTTGATGAAGGTTCTCAGGTCTAATTCCAAAGTTCTTGACCCATTTTGAGTTGAGTTTTGTGCAGGGTGAGTTAGGGGTTTCATTCCATTTTACTGCATATGAATTTCCAGTTTTGCCAGCACCATTTGTTGAACAGGCTATCTTTTCTCTATTGTATGTTTTTGGCACCTTTGTCTAGTATGACTATATTTACGTGGGTTCATCTCTGTGTCTTCTATCCTGTACCATTCGTCTGCCTGTCTATTTTGGTACTAATACCATGCCGTTTTTGTTACTATTGCGCTGTACTATAGTTTAAGGTCTGGTATTATGATACCTCCTGCTTCACTTTTTCTGCTCAGGATTGTTTTGGCTATTCAAGTCCTCTTAGTCTTCCAGATGATTGCTTTCTCTATTTCTATGAGGAATGTCATTGGAATTTTAATTGGAATTTCATTGAATCTGTATAGTGTCTTTGGTAGAATGGCCATTTTGACAATGTTAATTCTGCCTATCCAAGAACATGGGAGATCTTTCCATCTTCTAAGGTCTTCTTCAATTTCTTTTTTTAATGTTCTGTAGTTTTCATTGTAGAGGTCTCTTACCTCTTTTGTTAGATTGATTCCCAAGTATTTTATTTTTTTTGAAGCTATTGTGAATAGAGTGGTTTTCCTAATTTCTCTTTCAGAGGATTCATCACTTATGAATAGAAATGCATTAGATTTATGCATATTAATTTTATATCCTGCTACTTTGCTGAATTCATTTATTAGTTCTAGAAGTTTTCTAGTGGTGTTTTTTTGGATCCTTTATAGAATCATGTCATCAGCAAATAGTGACAACTTGAGATCTTCTTTTCCTATTTGTGTGCCTTTAATTTCTTTGGTCTGTCTGCTCTGGCTAGTGTTTCAAGGATGATGTTGAATAGAAGTGATGAAAGAGGGCATCCCTGTCTTGTTCCAGTTTTTAGAGGGAATGCTTTCAGTTTTTCTCCATTTAGAATGATGGCTGTGGGCTTAGTATAGACAGCCTTTACAATATTGAGTTATGTTCCTACTATTCATATTTTTTTTAGTGTTTTAAGCATGAAGGGGTGCTGTATTTTATCAAATGCTTTCTCCGAAATCATATGATCTTAACATTAAGTCTATTGATGTGATGAATTACATTTATTGAACCGATCTTGCATCCCTGGGATAAACCCCATCTGATCATGGTGCACTGTCTTTTTAACATATTTTTGTATGCGATTTGCCAGTATTTTGTTATGGATTTTTGCATCTATGTTCATCAGGGATATTGGTCTAAAGTTTTCTTTCCTTGATGAATCTTTGTCTGATTTTGGTATCAGAGTGATACTAGCCTCATAGAATGAGTTTGGAAGGGTTCCCTCCTTTTCTATTTCCTGAAATACTTTGAGGAGTATTGGTATCAGTTCTTCTTTAAAGGTCTTATAGAATTCAGCTGAGGATCCATCTGGTCCTTGGCGTTTCTTGGTTGGTAGACTTTTGATGGCTTCTTCTATTTCCGTGCTTGAAATTGATCTGTTTAAATTGTGTATGTCTTCCTGATTCAGTTTGGGAGGATCATATGTCTCTAAAAATTTGACAGTGTCTTCAATATTTTCTGTTTTGTTGGAATATATAGATTTTTCAAAGTAACATCTAATTATGTTATGTATTTCAATGGTATCTGTTGTGATCTCTCCTTTTTCATCATGAATTCTAGTTATTTGAGTTTTCTCTTTCCTTCCCTTCATTAGTGTGGATAAGGGTTTATCAATTTTGTTTATTTTTCAAAGAACCAACTTTTTGTTTTGTCAATTTTTTGAATTGTTTCTCTTGTTTCAATTTCATTGATTTCAACTCTGATTTTAATTATTTCCTGTCTTCTACTATTTTTGGTGTTGATTTATTCTTTTTCTAGGGCTTTGAGATGTAATGTGAGGTCATTTATTTGTTGATTTTTTAATTTGTTAAATGTATGAGCTCAATGCAATGAACTTTCCTCTTAGTATTGCTTTCAGAGTGTCCCAGAGATTTTGATGTTGTGTTGTTGTTCTCATTTACCTCTAAGAATTTTTTTATTTCTTCCCTGATGTCTTCTGTTATCATTGCATCATTCAATAGCATATTATTTAGTCTCCAGGAGTAGTTTTTGTTATTTTATTGTTGATTTCTAATTGCATTCCATTATGGTCTGATAGGATACAAGGTAGTGTCTCAATTTTTTTGTATTTACTAATGGCTTCTTTGTGGCATAGCATATGGTCTATTTTGGAGAAGGATCCATGAACTGCTGAGAAGAAAGTATATTCGCTCGATGATGGATTAAATACTCTATACATTTCCAAAAGTCTATATCATTGATTGTATCATTGATTGTATTAGTTCTATAGTTTCTTTGTTCAGTTTTTGTTTGGAGGATCTATCTAGTGGTGAAAGTGGTGTGTTAAAGTCCCCTACTATTATTGTGTTTTGATCTATTTCATTCTTAAAATTGAGAAGGGTTTGTCTGATGTACATAGATGCTTCATTGTTTGGGGCATAAATATTTAAAATCATTATGTCTTGCTGGTTTATGCTTCCCTTAAGCAGTATGAAATGTCCTTCTTTATCCCTTCTGACTAACTTAGGTTTGAAGTCCACTTTATCTGATATGAGGATGGAGACCCCTGCTTTTTTACTGGGTCCATGTGCATGGTATGTTTTTCCCCATCCTTTCACCTTTAGTCTGTGGATGTCTTTTTCTATGAGATGAGTCTCTTGAAGGCAGCATATTTTTAGGTCTTTCTTTTTAATCCAATCTGCCAATCTGTGTCTTTTGATTATTGAATTTAGGCCATTAACATTCAGTATTATTATTATGATATGATTTGTATTCCTGGTCATTTTGCTTATTTTTGATTTTTAACTTGATTTGCTTTCTCCTTCGATTGGCTTTTCCTTTAGGGTAGTTCCTCACTTTGCTGACTTGTATTGTTCTTTTTCACTTCCTCCTCATGAAATACTTTGCTGAGAATGTTCTGTAGTGCAGGCTTTCTATATGTAAATTCTTTTAACTTTTGTTTATCATGGAAAGATATTATTTTATTGTCAAATCTGAACATTAGTTTTGTTGGGTATAGGATTCTTGGTTGGCATCTGTGCTCTTTCAGAGCTTGAAATAAAGCCCTTCTTACTTTTAGAGTCTGGGCTGAGAAATCTGCTGATATACATATTGGTTTCCCCTTATAAGTAATCTCATGCTTTTCTTTTGCAGCCTTTAAAATGCTCTTTGTCCTGTATGTGAGGTATTTTCATTATAATGTACCTTGATGTGGCTCTGTTGTAATTTTGTGCACCTGGTATTCTGTAAGCCTCTTATATTTGATTTTCCATTTAATTTTTCAGGTTTGGGAAATTTTCTGATATTATTTCATTGAACAGGTTGTTCATTCCTTTGGTTTGTATCTCTGTGCCTTCCTCAATCCCAATAATTCTTAAATTTGATCTTTTCATGATATCCCATAATTCTTGGAGGGTCCGTTCATGATTTCTTAACATCTTCTCAGTTTGTTCAACTTTATTTTCAAGGTGAAATATTTTGTCTTCATTGTCTGAGATTCTGTCTTCCATGAGATCTATTCTGTTGGTGATGCTTTCTATTGAGTTTTTAATTTGCTTTATTGTTTCTTTCATTTCAAGTATTTCTGTTTGGATTTTTTTTTTTTCAGGATGTCTATCTCTTTATTGAAGTTATTTTGCTTCCTGTATTTGCTCTTTTAACTGTTTATTGGAATGATCATGCATTGCCTGCATTTGCTCTCTTATCTCATCTTTGCTTCATAGATCATTTTAATTATGCAGGTTCTAAACTCTTTTTCTGTCATTTCTACTGCCATGCTGTCATTGGAATCTATCAATAGCATCTTGGTTTCTTAGGGACCATTTCTTCCCGTTTTTTCATATTGTTTCTGTATATTCCCCTCTGGCAGTGAAGATCTGAGGTACTGAAGTTTTGCCCCTGCAGGCTTATTATGACCCTGCAGTTTTCCAATACCTCTCCTTTGAAAGGGAGATCAGTATTAGTAGCACCCAATACAGAGGAAATGCAGCCCTGAACCAGATAGCCCCTATAAAGACTTTAACATTATTGTAATAAACAGGATGACTTCAATTATTATTTATAGTATTTCTAGTTATGGATGAGGAGGATGGGAAGGGTGTAGGATGTAAGTGAGTAAATAGAGGTACCTGTCAAAGGGCCTCCAGTCTCCTGTAGATGTCTCAGGAAGGGAGCTGCCCTTCAAATGATGGTGGCCACGCCCTCAGGAATAATTCAAAATGCCTGCACCAGCCTCCAAAGTAGCTGGGGAACCTCAGCGAGGGCACGCAGAGTCTGCGCGGGAGTAGCAGGCAGGCTCCGTGTCCGGAGTGTGTCTGCAGTGGAGGGGGCATCGAGAACATGATTTTAACTGCTTCTAAAAAGTAAGAAGAAGCCAGGCACAGTGCTACATGCCTGTAATCCCAGCGACTTGGGACACTAAGACAGGAGGATGGTGAGTTCAAAGCCAACCTCAGCAACTTAGACCCTAAGCAACTTAGTAAGACCTTGTCTCAAAATAAGAAATTTTTTTTTTTATAAAAAAAATTTGGATCTGGAATGTTGCTCAAAGGTTGTGTTCTTGGGTTCAACTCCTGATACTCAAAACAACAAAAAAAAAAAAGTAGGAAGAAAAGTCTATTAAATATTTATAAAGAAATTATTGCTAGGCACAGTGTTGCATACCTATAATTTCAGCCACTCAAGAGGCTGAGGCAGTACAACTAGATGGGAAAACACACAAGCAACATGGAAAAATGAGGGAACAAAATGCCACAAACAAACCAAGATGCCCCAATAAGAGAAGTCACTGACAACACAATAGAAGACATGTCCAAGAAGGAGTTCAGAATGTACATAGTTAAACAAACCAAGATGCCCCAATAAGAGAAGTCACTGACAACACAATAGAAGACATGTCCAAGAAGGAATTCAGAATGTACATTATGCAAAGTAAAGGATGGTATAAAGAGTGAAATAAAAGAGAAAATACAGGAATTGAAGGGTCACTTCAATAAAGATTTAGAGATTGTGGGGGAGAAAAAGCAGAAATCCTCGAAATGAAGGAATCAATAAACCACATTATGAATTCAATGGAAAGCATTGCCAACAGACTTGACCATTTGGAAGACAGAACCTCAGATAATGAAGACAAAATATTTAATATTGAAAATAAAGCTGAACATGCAAATAAGATGGTACGAATCCATGCACTTCTAAGAATTATGGGATAACATGAAAAGGCCAACTTTAAGAGTTATCAGGATAGAAGAAGAAGCAAAGATACAAACCAAAGGAATGCACAATCTTTTCAATGACAATATCAGAAAATTTCCCAAACCTAAAGGATGAAATGGAAAATCAAATATAGGAGGCTTATAGGAACCCAAATGTACAAAACTTCAGCAGGCCCACACCAAGACACATTACCATGACAATAACTAAATTACAGAATAAGGATAAAATCTTAAAGACCATGAGAGAAGAAAAGCAAATTACCTATAGGGGAAAACCAATTCAGATCTCAACTGATTTCTCAACCGAGACCCTAAAAACTAGGACGTCATGGAACAACATATTTCAAGTTCTGAAACAAAATGGGTGCCAACCAAGAATATCCAGCAAAATTATTTCAGATTTGAAGATGAAATAAAAACCTTCCATGATGAGCAAAAGTTAAAAGAATTCACAATTAGAAAGCCTGCACTAGAGAACATTCTCAGCAAATTATTCCATGAGGATGAAGTGAAAAAAAAAAAAAAGTGAAAACCAGTGAAGGGAGGAACTCTACACTAAAGGAATAATCAAAAGAGAAACTAAATCAAATTAAAAGCCGGAAATAACCAAAATGATCAGGAACCACAAGTCATATCTCAGAAATAACCTTGAATATTAATGGACTAAACTTTTCAATCAAAAGACATAGACTTGCAGATTGGATTAAAAAGTAACACCCAACAATATGCTTTCTTCAAGAGACTCACCTCATAGGCAAAGACACCCACAGACTGAAGGTGAAGGGATGGGAAAAAACATATCACTCATATGAATTACAGGGGTTTCCATCCTTATATCAGATAAAGTGGACATCAAGCCAAAGTTAATCAGAAGGGACAAAGAAGGTCATTTCATTCTATTGAAGGGAATTATACTGCAGCAAGACATAATGATTGTAAATATTTATGCTCCAAACAATGGATCATCTACGTAAGTCAAACCCTTCTCAATTTCAAGAATTAAATAGACCACAACACAATAATAATTTCAAGAATCAAATAGACCTTGACAAAACTGATTTTAACCCACCTCTTCACTACTGGACAGATCTTCTAAACAAAAACTAAATAAAGAAACTATAGTACTAAATAATACAATCAATAATTTAGACTTAACAGACATATATAGACTGTTTCATCCATCAACGAGAGAATATACTTTTTTCTCGGCAGCACATGGATCCTTCCCTAAAATAGACCATATCTTATGCCACAAAGCAACTCTTAGTAAATATAAAAAAATGGAGATACTATCCTGCATTCTATTAGATCATAATGGAATTAGAAATCAAAGATAATAAAAAGTGGAAACTACTCTTAACATATGGAGACTAAATAATACACTATTGAATGATGAATGGATACTAGAGGTAATTAAGGATGAAATGAAGAAATATTTAGAGGTAAATGAGAATACAGATATAACATTCCAGAATCTCTGGGACACTGTGAAGGCAGTTCTACAAGGAAAGTTCATTGCATTGAACTCCTTTATTAAAAGAATAAAAAGGCAACAAATAAATGACCTAACATTACATTTCAAAGCCCTAGAAAAAGAGAACAGATCAACACCAAAAACAGTAGAAGACAGGAAATAATTAAAATCAGAGCTGAAATCAATGAAATTGAAACAAAAGAAACAATTGACAAAAGTGACAAAACAAAAAGTTGGTTATTTGAAAAAAATCAATAAAATTGATAAACGCCTAGCCATGCTAACAAAGAGAAAAAGTGAAATCTCAAATTACTAAAATATGTGATGAAAAAGGAAATTTCATAATGGACACAACCGAAACACAGAAGATAATTAGAAACTTATGAAAATTTCTACTCGATAAAATAGAAAATATTAAAGACATTGACAAATTTCTGGAGACTTATGACCTACCTAAATTGAATCAGGAGGTCATGTGCAATTTAAACAGAACAAGTTATGAAGTAGAAAATTCGATTGAAAGCCTACCAGTTAAGAAAAGCCCAGGACCAGATGAATTCTAAGCCAAGTTCCACAAGACCTTCAAAGAAGATTTAACACCAATACTCCTCAAATTATTCCATGAAATGGAAAAGGAGGGAACGCTTCCAAACTCATTCTTTGAGGCTAATATCACCCTTATACCAAAACCAGACAAAGACACATTAAGGAAAGAAAACTTCAGTTTTTTATGTTCATCCCTGATGACATATTAAAACATATTAAAAAGATAGTGCACCATGATCAAGTGGGGTTGATCCCATGAATGCAGGGTTGGTTGAATATACACAAATCAATAAACATAATTCATCAATAGAGTTAAAAGCAAAAATCATATGATCATCTCAATAGATGCAGAAAAAGCATTTGACAAAATACTGTACCCCTTCATGTTCAAAACACTAGAAAACCTAGGAATAGTAGGAACATACATCAATAGCAAAAAAGCCTTATATGCTAAACCTAACATAATTCTAAATGGAGAAAACTTGAAAGTATTCCTTACAAAAACTGAAATAAGACAAGGATGCCCTCTTTCACCACTTTTATTCAACATTGTCCTTGAAACTCTAACCAGAGAATAGACAGGAGAAAGAAATTAAAGGTATACAAATAGGTAAAGAAGAACTGTAACTATCACTGTTTGCCAATGATATGATTCTGTATTTGAAAGATCCAAAAAAATTCCACCAAAAAACTTCTAGAATTAATAAATTATTTCAGCAAAGTAGCAGACTATAAAATCAATACCCATAAATCAAACGCATTCCTATACATCAGTGATGAATCCACTGAAAAAAATAAAGAACACTATCCAATTCACAATGGCCTCAAAAAAAAATAAAATACTTGGAATCAATCTAACAAAACAGGTGAAATACCTTTACAATGAAAACTATAGAACACTAAAAAAAGAAGTTGAAAAAGACCTTAAAAGATAGGAAAGACCTCTCATGCTCTTGGATAGGCAGAATTAATATTGTCAAAATGGCCATACTACCAAAAGTATTATACAAATTTAATACAATTCCTATTAAAATCCCAATGACATTCTTCATAGAAATAGAAAAAGCAATCAGGAAATTCATTTGGAAAAATAAGAGACCCAGAATAGCCAAGACAATCCTTATCAAGAAAAGTGAAGCAGGAGGCATCACAATACTAGACCTCAAACTATACTACAGAGCTATAGTAATAAAAACAGCATGATATTGACACCAAAACAGACATGTAATAAAATAATAAAAAAAAAAGACATGTAGACCAATGATACAGAATAGAAGACACAGAGACAAACCCATATAAATACAGGTATCTCATACTTCAGACAAAGGTGCCAAAATGTTCTCTGGAGAAATGATAACTTGTTCAACAAATGGTGCTGGAAAAAATGGAAAGCCACATGTAACAAAATGAAATTAAACCCTTATCTTTCACCCTGCACAAAAATCAACTCACTGTGGATCAAAAACTTAGGTACTAACACAGAGACCCTGCAACTTCTGGAAGAAAAGGTAGGTCCAAAATAGTCACCATGTCGACCTAGGACCTGACTTCCTTAACAAGATCCCTAAAGTGCAAGAAGTTAAATCAAGAATCAGTAAGTGGGATGGACTCAAACTAAAAAACTTCTTTTCAGCAAAATAATAATAATAATATGAAGAGCCTACAGATTTTGGATAAAATCTTTACCATATGCACCTCAGATAAAGCATTAAGTTCTACGATATATAAAGAACTCAAATAACACCAAAAAAACAAATAACCCAATCAGTGAATGGACTAAGGAACTGAACAGACACTTCACGGAAGATATACAATCAATCAACAAATATATGAAGAAAAGTTCAACATCTCTAGCAATTAGAGAAATGCAAATCAAAACTACTTGTAAGATTTCTTCTCACTCCAATCAGAATGGCAGTTATCCAGAATACAGGCAACAATAAATGTTGGTGAGGATGTGAGGGAAAAGGTACACTCATTCATTGCTGGTGGGATTACAGATTGGTGCAACCACTTTGGAAGGCAGTATGGAGATTCCTCAGAAAACTTGGAATGGAACCACTATCTGACCCATTTATCCCACTCCTCTGTTTATACCCAAAGAACTTAAAATCAACACACTACAGTGACACAGCCACATCAATGTTTATAGCAGCTCAATTCACAATGGATAAACTATGGAGCCAACCTAGATGCTCTTCAACAGATGAATGGATTAAAAAAATGTGGTGTGTGTGTGTGTGTGTGTGTGTGTGTGTGTGTGTACTCAATGGAATATTACTCAGCTTTAAAGAAGAATGAAATTCTGGCATTTGTTTGTAAATGGATGGAGTTAGAGAATATCATGCTATGTAAAATAAGCCAAACCCAAAAAACAAAAGCCAAATGTCTTCTCTGATATGAGGAAGCTAATTCATAATGGGTGTGGGGGTGGATAGGGAAGAACACGGTTACTTTATATTAGGTAGAGGGAAGTGAAGAGAGGGGAAGGGGTATGGGGGAAGAAATGATAATAGAGTGAAACAGACATTATTACTTCATGGGCATGTATGACTGCATGACCGTTGTGATCCTGCAATATGTATAATCAGAAAAATGAGAAATATGTGTGACCTCTTTAGTGTCTAGGTTATGTATGATTTATCATTTATGTATGATTTATCAAAATGTATAAATGCATTCTACTGTCATGTACAACTAAGTAGAACAAATAAAATTTTAAAACAAGAGACTGAGGCAGGAGGATCACAAGTTAAGACCAGCCTTAGTGAGTCTGTGTCTCAAAAAGGACTTGGAATTTGGTTCACTGGTTAAGCGCCTCTGAGGTTCAATTCTCAGTACCATAACACCAAGAAAAGAAAAAGAAATTATTGATGTAATAATATTCTGCATTTTTAAAAAATTAGTATGTTATAAAGCAAGTCTTTTTCTTTTGATAGGTTCATCATCTATGGCATCTGCATGTGGTGGAAGTTTGGCATTGATGGATGCAGGTAAAAGATTGTGTCTCAAATTGCTACTACTTTGTATATAGTTTGATGAGTAAAAAATATGAGATTTCTTTAAAACTGAATTTTAGTAAGAGCTGAAGTCAGATGATAGATTACCAAGCCAGACCAAAGGTAAGATAATTGCAAAAGTAATCCTTCAAATATCCAGGTATTTCTTGGAATTCTTATTTTTAGATAAAAGTAGTACACTGAAAATTACTTGCCCTAGTGACCCAGGCAATTTTCTCACCTTCCAAAAGGTAGAGCCCCAGAATTTATTCCAATCACCAGAGAAGTTTTGATTAGTAACAGAAAGGATTAGGACCCTTTAGAGAAAGTCAACATGTAATCGTTGAGTTGATTTATATAAGTGACAAAGAACAGTGCTAGTCTTAAAGTGTACAAAGAATTTTAGGAAGATAGACTACAAATGGTTAACCCTGGGTCTGACACACCTGGCTCTCAAAACCAGTCACCAGTTCTCTAAACAGTACAATGATGTTATTTAGGAAGAAAGGGGGGCTGGAGATGTATATAGCTCAGTGGTAGAGCACTTGCCTAGTATGCACAAGGTCCTGACTTCAGTTACCAGTACTGGAAAAAAGAAGAAGGAAAGGAACCTAAACACTAAAGAGGTCACACAAGGAATTCTCTGATAATTTCACACATGTACAGTATATATATATGAAAGGTGGAAAGGAAGACAACCAAAGGTGAAATGAAATAAGTGTGGCTATAACAATAGTAATATTTCAGAAAAATTAAAACGTATCAGGCTAAACAAAGGAAAAATTGCTTAAGGAATTTTTTCCAGTTGTGTTCAGTGGAGGAAAATATAATATACAAGATGGGTGGTAAAATGCTGCTACTGGTTTTCATCTTCTTATATTCATTTAACAAATCTCTGTGCTGCCTGTGAGCCAAGCACTTATCTAAGCTTTTGGGACATGGTTGTTAATAAAATAGCCCTTGTTCTTATGGAGCTTATATTGGAAAATAGAAAAAGTGCTGAAAAAGGTTAATCAAAAGATGAAATAAGAGACATCATACTGGGATGGTGGCATACATCTGTAATCCTCGCTGCTCTGGAAGCTAAGGCACAGGGATCACAAATTTGAGACCAGTTTTGGCAACCAACCATGTCTCAGTTTAAAAAAGGACTAGGAATGTAGCTCAGTGATAGAACCTCTGTGTTCGAGCTGTAGTTCAGATCTTTTGGTCTAAAGAAAAACCCATATTGACAGTTATGTAACGATAAGAACTAAGGGATGAGATTATTAAATCACATTGGTAGTCTTTGAGAAACCATGGAGTTGAGTTTTATACCAAGAACAGAAAATGTTTTTAATTTTAGAAGAGAAAAATGTTTTCTATAAAGTGTAACCCAGTGAACTTGACCTTGACCCTTTTAAATAGTTAATGGAAAGAGTAGTTTATAAATATTTTAGGAAAGAAGGGGACTATAGCAAGAAGGAACCAGAAGAGATTCACCAAAAATAAATAATGCCCTAATAAATTCACTTTTTATTTCTGAAAAAGCTAACTAGATCTAAAGTGGGGAGGATGATGCTGTTGATGCAGTATAGCTAGCTAAAGTCCATCTCCTCAATTTTATGATGTCTGTGTAAGTGATGCAGAAATTTAGACCAAATGGTAAGTGTGCCATCCATGACTGGTTGAAGAGTTAATCTGGTCAACGGGTTGGAGAGGGGGGTCTCACATGGAATACTTTATTCTATCCTGAATCCTGTCCCTTTTAGTGGCACTGGCCTGCCATTAAAAAGGATACTGATAGATAATATTATCTCTAAAAATTTTTAATAGGATGAAAAATATAAAGAAATTAATTTGACAAGAATAAATGTCAAGTGCTATTAGAAGGGCCAAGCAACAATATGCAGTTCAGTTCAAATACATGAGTGCTTCCCAGACTCTTAAGTCAGACACTGTACCCCAGGGATACATGTAGTGCCCACTAAAAAATAAATAAATAAATATAAGCTTAGAGGTACAAAACAAAGATGAAAAGATATTAGCAAATTAAAGAGATAATACAGATGTGTACAGGACACATAGGGGATGAATAATGGTCTAGGTCGAAGGTAATTGGCTCAGAGAAACCACTACGTTTCATCTGGTATTAAAGATTGAGTGGTTAGATTACCACCAGGCATACTAGGATCAGGGCCTGTATTTCACATGAAAGAAACAGCCTGTGCAATGGTATGAAGCCATATAGTATGTTTCTAAATGTACTCAATGTAGAGTGCTTGGGTTCTACCCCAGCACCACCACAACAGGTGGGGGGTAAAAATCTCCTGAAAGTAGATTATTGGAGAACTCGAAATATTTTATGTAAAGGAATGGCATATTTTGAATCTGCCTTTTAACTTTTTTTCTTTTGAGTTATCTATTCCTAACTTAGATAATAGCCTTAGGGGGGTGAGGTAGGACAGCCTAGGAAGTGAAAGGAGAGAAAATCTGGAAAGCCAGGCAGGGAGATTGCTGCCAAAAGAAGAAATGATGTGGACTTGAATTAAAGGAATACCAGTAGATACTTCAGTATTTAAGGGAAAGGATGTTTTTCTTAAAATTTTGAAAGATAAACAGATATTTGTGACTTGACAATATAAGAAATAAGGAAAGAAGAATTGTTGATTGTATATGAATGTCATAGTTACTTTCAACCAAGATGAATACAAAAGGAAAAATATTTATTGAGAGTGATTCAATTTTGAATGAATTAAAATATATATAGTGCTGTAGGGGACATGGGCTAGAGATGTTCAAGAGGTACTTTGTACAACTCCAGGACATGGCAAAGAGAGCTAGGTGGAAGGAAGTAAATATTTAAGTCATGATCATTATAGTGGCAGTTAAACCCTTCAGTGTAGTAACAAAGAAAGAGAGAGAAAACTCAAATTACTAAAATCTGTGATGATAAAGGAAATATCACAACGGATACTACTGAAATGCAGAAGATAATTAGAAAGTACTTAGAAAATTTATACTCAAATAAAATAGAAAAACTTGAAGACATTGACAGATTTCTAGAGACATATTATCTGATGTAGGAAGGTATACACAATTTAAAACAGACCAATTTCAAGCAAAGAAATAGAATACACCATCAAAAGCCTACCAACCAAGAAAAGCCCAGGACCAGATGGATTCTCAGCTGAGTTCTACAAGAACTTCAAAGAAGATTTAACATCAATACTCCTCAAATTATTCCATGAAATAGAAAAGTAGGAAACCCTTTCAAACTCATTCTATGAGGCTAGTATCACCCTTATATCAAAACCAGACAAAGATACATCAAGGAAAAAAACTTCAGACCAATATCCATCATGAATATATACACAAAAATTCTCAATAAAATTCTGGCAACTCACGTACAAAAATATATTAAAAAGATAGTGCATCACGATCAAGTGGGGTTCATCCCAGGAACACAGGGTTGGTTCAACATACAGAAATCAATAAATGTAATACATCACACCAATAGACTTAAAGACAAACTCATGATTATCTCAATAGATGCAGAGAAAGCATTTGACAAAGTACAGCACCTCTTCATGTTCAAAACACTAGAAAAACTAGGGATAGTAGGAACATACCTCAACATTGTAAAAGCTAACTATACTAAACCCATGGCCAAAATCATTCCAAATGGAGAAAAACGGAAAGCTTTCCCCCTAAAAATGAACAAGACAGGGATGCCCTCCTTCTCCACTTCTATTCAGCATTGTCTTTGAAACTCTAACCAGAGAATTAGACTGAAGAAAGAAATTAAAAGTATACAAATAAGTAAAGAAGAACTCAAACTATCACTATTTGCCAACCACATGATTCTGTATTTGGAAAATCCAAAATATTCCACCAGAAAACTTCTAGAACTCATAAATGAATTCAGCAAATTAGCAGGATGTAAACTCAATACCTATAAATCAAATGCATTTCTATACATAAGCGATTAATCCTCCGCTAGAGAAATTAGGAAAACTACCTCATTCACAATAGTCTCAACAAAAATAAAATACTTGGGAATCAATCCAACAAAAGAGGTGAAATACCTCTACAATGAAAACTACAGAACACTGGAGAAAGAAATTGAAAAAGACCTTAGAAGATGGAAAAATCCCCCATGCTCTTGGATATTCAGAATTAATATTGTCAAAATGGCCATACTACCAAAAGTGTTATATGGATTCAGTGCAATTCCTATTAAAATCCCAATAACATTCTTCATAGAGATTGAAAAGCAATCAGGAAATTCATTTGTAAAAATAAGAGACCCAGAATAGCCAAGACAATCCTTAGCCAGAAGAGTGAAGCAGGAGGCATTGCACTACCAAACCTTAAATTATACTACAGAGCATTAATAACAAAAACAGCATGGTATTGGCACCAAAATAGACATGTAGTCCAATGGTACAAAATAGAAGACACAGACAAACCCACATCAGTACAGTTATCTCATACTAGACAAAGGTGCCAAAAATATACATTGGAGAAAAGAGCTTATTCAACAAATGATGCTGGGAAAACTGTAAATCCATATGTAACAAATAAAATTAAACCTCTATCTCTCACCCTACACAAAAATCAGCTCTCTGTGGATCAAAGACTTAGGCATTAAAACAGAGACCCTGTGCCTAATAGAAGAAAAATAGGCCCAAATCTTCATCATCTCAGCCTAGGACCTGACTTCCTTAACAAGACCTCTAAAGCTCAAGAAGTAAAATCAAGAAGTAATAAATGGGATGGATTCTAACTAAAAAGCTTCTTCTCAGCAAAGGAAACAATAATGTGAAAAGAGAGCCTACAGAATGGGAAAATATCTTTACCACAAGCACCTCGGATAGAGCACTAATCTCCAACATACATAAAGAACTCAAAAACTTAACACCAAAAAAATAACCCAATCAATAAATGGGCTAAGAAACTGAACAGATACTTCACAGAAGAAGAAATATAGTCGATCAACAAATATGAAAAAAGTTTCATCATCTCTTGCAATTAGAGAAATGCAAATTAAAACTGCTCTAAGATTTCAGTTCACTCCAGTCACAATGGCAATTATCAAGAATACAAGCAACAATAAATGTTGGCAAGGATGTGGGTAAAATACATTGTTGGTAGGACTGCAGATTGGTGCAACCACTTTGGAAAGCAGTATGGAGATTCCTCAGAAAACTTGAAATGGAACCACCATCTGACCTAGCTATCCTACTTCTCAGTTTATACCCAAAGGACTTGAAATCAGCATACTACAATAACACAGCCACACCGATGTTATAGCAGCTCAAGTCACAATATCTAAATTATGGAACCAACCTAGATGCTCTTCAACAGATGAATGAATAAAGAAAATGTGGTACATATACACAATGGAATATTACTCAGCCTTAAAGAAGAATGGAATTTTGGCATTTGCTGGTAAATGGATGGAACTGGAGAATATCGTGCTAAATGAAAGAAGCCAATCCCAAAAACCAAAAGCCAAATGTTTTCTTTGATAAGTGGCTGCTGATCCATAGTGGGGCATGGGTAGGGAAGTACAAAGGAACTTTGGATTGTACAGAGGGGAGTGAGGGTGGGTGGGGTGGGGATGGGAAGGATGGTAGATTGAGACAGACATTATTACCCTGTATACATGTATGAAAATTTTTGTTAAAAAAAATAGTTAATAAAAAATTTAAAGTTAAAAAATAAAAATGAGTTTAGGTGAGATTGCTTAGAATGGAATGCGATACCTATCGCATTTCTTTATACTAAAAATAAAGTTTCAAGTAATTTAATCATAAACTTTTTTAAAAAATGAAACAGGGAAGATTTTATCAAAATATTAGAGAAGTATGTCTTTAAGTATAATCCAGGAGCCAGGATTACATAAACTTTAAAAATTCTACTCAGAAAAACATCACTATAAGCAAAATGAACAAACAAGATAGGGAAAGACTACTAAGTAAAAAGTGGTTGAAGGCCATGAACAAAATTCTTCAAAATAAGTTATATGAATAGGCTTATAAACATGAATGTGTTCAACCACACTTATTACAAACAAATAAGATTTTAAAAGTAACCATTTTTACTCCTTCGATTGACAGAGATCAAAAAGTTTAGTAAGAGTTAGGTACTGTTCAAAATAGCATGTACCCTTCTATACTTAATATGACAGGGTAGCAAGTGTAAAATACAAATGCCCTTTAACTCAGCAATTTCATTTGTTTGTGACTTATAAAAATATGTGGAACATGTGGGAAAAATATATATGGGGAGTAGTACATAGTCATTCAAAGAAATAAAGTAGAGCTTTGTGTGGTAAAGTGTATTATTACCCAAGATAAGTTGTTAAATAGAAAAGGCAAGGTGCAGAATAATGAATGCTTGGAGCCTGCTCCCTTGAGTAAAAAAAATGAAAAATTATGTTTACATTTATACTTGTACACAGAAATTATCTGGGAGATTCTACTAGTGTTGGTTGCCATGGGGAGGTGGAATTAGGGGTTCAAGCTAGAAGAATTCACCAAATGCATGCTTATTTTTCAGCAAAAAGAAGACACCAAGAGCAATGAATCATTTGAATTATAAAGTTTGCACTTATGAGAGAGTTTTGTGCCAAGTACAGGGATCACCTCTTAAAGTTATTTTAAGGGACTTTAGTGTAGTTTCCAAAAGACATGAGGTAGTTAGAGGACTTTTTAAGACCTTTTCAACTTAGCTTTGGTGATTGTCAATTTCGGAAACACCATCCCTTTTCATTAAAGTAAATGTCAATAGAATATATAAACATGTGTTAGGCTTATACACACATTACACAAAAAAATCTTTTCTCACTTCTAGGGGTTCCGATTTCATCTGCTGTGGCAGGTGTAGCAATAGGATTGGTCACCAAATGCAATCCTGAGAAGGGTGAAATAGAAGATTATCGTTTGTTGACAGATATTCTGGCAAGTATATTCCCAGTTTTAAATATTTAGCAGCGAAAACTATACAAATAGCATATGCTTGGAAGAATACTGGTTCTCAAAGAAGAGAGGTACAGTGGTTCTTTCTTTTATCTTCTGTGTATTGCCTTGGATTTTAAAGGGTATGTTAAAAATACACCTTACAGGATAGGTATCCATAAGGACTTGCTTTAGGATAATTGTAAATTAATTCTTATACATTTATTGAGAAATACATGATCTAAAAATAATGTTTCTGTTGAAAATATTTGCATGCTTAAAAAGTCACAAATTGGAAGCAGCAGTTAATATAGGAGATTTTTCTTTATGCTTAGTCTTAGAGGACATGGTTTTACTTCTAAAGCTGTTTTAAAATTCTTCTACAGTGACTCTGGGTGAATTTTGTTTTTGTTTAAAACTTTTTCATAATTTCTTAAATTCCTAAAGGGAATTGAAGATTACAATGGCGACATGGATTTCAAAATAGCTGGTACTAATAAGGGAATAACTGCATTACAGGTATTTTTAAAATCTACTTTGTCTCATTTTATGTATTTAAATAATGTTATGAATCAGTGGATTTTTTAAAATTAATTCATTTATTTTTGGTTCTTCCATATTAGGCTGATATTAAGTTACCTGGAATACCAATGAAAATTGTAATGGAAGCCATTCAACAAGCATCAGGTAAGAGGTATCTAGTTTGTCAACTGGAACTATAATTTCCATTAGACTTATTATAAAATATTGCCTTAAAAAATGAAATTTCAGCCAGTCATGCTGGTGCACACCTATAATCCCAGCAATTTAGACCCTAAGCAACTTAGTGACACCCTGTCACAAAATGAAGAATAAAAGACAGGATGTAACTGCTCAGTAGCAAAGTATCTCTGGGTTCAATCCCAAGTACCAATTTAAAAAAAACAAAATGTGTGGGGGGGGGATGGCTAGGGGTATAGTTCAGTGATAGAGTGCTTCCCTAGTATACATGAGATGCTGGGTTTGATCACCAGCATGGCAAAAATAAAAATGAATTTTGTATAATTTAACTGGGATCAAGAAGTATTAATTATTGGGCATATGACTAATCCTCCAAGTTGGAGACCAGAGAAATTTTGATTTTCAGCAATTAAGCATCTAAGATAGACTTTATAAAGGAGGGAATGTGAGTGAATCTTCAAAATAATTATGATTTGGAGAGATCTTTGGTTATTAAGCTAAAGAGTTTGAATTTTATTCCATAAAAACTAAAAGTGAGCTAGGCAGGGTGGTGCATAACTGAAAACCCAGCTATTCAGGAGACTGAGGCAGGAGGATCACTGTATTCAAGGCCAAACTGGACAACTCAGTGAGACCCTGTCTCAAAATAGGGAGAAAGGGAGGGAGGAAGGAAGGAAAAGTGCTGGGGATGTAGCTCCATGGTAGAACGCTTTCCTAGCATGTACAAGACCCTGTTCCATTCCCAGTACAGGTCAGAGAGGCATGGGACTCAGAATGCAGCTATTTCAGGTCCCATGTTATGTGGTTGTAACTTTTATTGTGTTTTTATCCTTTTAGTGGCAAAGAAAGAGATATTGCAGATTATGAACAAAACTATTTCAAAACCTCGAGCATCTAGAAAAGAAAATGGGCCTGTTGTAGGTAATACATTAAAATCATTACTGACTTTATGCCAGGCACAGTGCTGCACACTATAATGCCAGTGACTCAGGAGGCTGAGGCCAGAGGATCTCAAGTTCCAAAGACTCAGCAACTTATCTAGACCCTGTCTTGGAAAAAAAAAAAAAAACTGAGGATGTATCTCAGTGGATAAAGGGTCCTGGGATCAGTCCCTGGTACAAACAGACAAACAAACAAATGAATATTGATTTCATGATAACAAACATTAGTATGTGAAAGTATATTACAAGTTTTTAATTTTTTTTACTCCACATGCAAAATAAAAATATTCCTAGTACTTGTATTGCTAAAATACTTTATAAGGGTTTTGAATATTTTCACCATAAATGATAAATATTTTAGATATGTTTACCTTTTTTCAACATTACACTATGTGTATAGAAATATCATCTTGTAACCCATAAACATATACAATTTTATGTTCTTATGTATCAATTAAAAAATAAAAGAAAAATACTTCAAACCTGGGCATTTTTAACCAAGTAACATTGTCTTTCTGTTTCATAATGAAATATTTTTACATGTTTTAGGTTCGTTTATGTATTTGATTTATTTATGTATTTGTCTGTATTGCATTTCAGAAACTGTTCAGGTTCCATTATCAAAACGAGCAAGATTTGTTGGACCAGGTGGATATCATTTAAAAAAACTTCAAGCTGAAACAGGTAAGAGTTGTATGAAATTTGGGTTTTATTAAATGCTGGACCATATAGTTTTGCTATTTTATCTCTACTATGTTGCTCCAAATGTGTATGTGTGTGTGTGTGTGTTTGAGAAACAGAAAAACCAGGAGAAAGGATTTGATGTCTTTCTTATGAGTTTTTTTGTGCCTCTTTATAAATCAGTAAATTTTCAGTCCTGAACTGTACTCAAGAAGGACGGTCAAGCATTCAAGTTTTTTTTGCAGCATTTTAAAATGGATTGTTCCTGAATAATTTTTAATTTTCCCTTTAGAGAAGTTATGATTTAAAATATATGTAGAAATAGTTATGCCTTAATTTGTTTCTTCTGGAAGCAGTGTTTAGGTTTCCTAATACATAGCTGCTTTGAGGTTATTGAAGAAGGATGAAAAGCAAAGTTGCCATAGCTAGTTGTTAAGAATGAGAAACTGACATGATTTTGTTCCTCATTCATTTATTCAATCTACAGGATAAGAAAAAGAAAGACAAAAAGGTGAGGAAAGGGCTCTAGTATAGTTTCTAGTCATAATTAAGAGAAT
The DNA here is from genome assembly GCF_902686445.1 of Sciurus carolinensis. NCBI lineage: Eukaryota > Metazoa > Chordata > Mammalia > Rodentia > Sciuridae > Sciurus > Sciurus carolinensis. Next base: position 47,599,380 of record NC_062225.1, read on the forward strand.
AAAACCAGAGCCTCAAAAATTAGCCCTGATATGATGGGCATTGGTTCTCTGCTTTTACCCCCAGAGCCTAGTATAATGCCAGATACATAGCAGGTGTGCAGTGTATGCTTGTTCATGAATTGATCCCTTTCCAAAGCAATGATTACACAGCAGAAACCTGCTCAGCTGCTTCTGAGTTCCCCTCTTTGCTCTCATACTGACTTTCAGACTAGTCTTGAAGATTTTTTTTTTTGGTGCTGGGAACTAAACTATCTTTTTAAAAGGTGTAACTATAAATCAGCTGGATGAAGAAACATTTTCTGTATTTGCACCAACACCCAGTGCAATGCATGAAGCAAAAGAATTCATTAGTGAAATCTGCAAAGATGATGTAAGTATAGATCTTATATTAATTTCTTTATCTACTTTTTGTTTGTTTTCTTTATGAATCTTATGGTTTATTTTAATTTACAGCAAGAACAACAGTTAGAGTTCGGAGCAGTTTATACCGCCACAATAACTGAAATCAGGTATTATCAAGTAATACACTACACTGGATTTTAAAAGATTTCAAGTCTACGTTAACTTCACATTTGATTTATTTACTTTGAAAATACAAAGTGTTTGGATTATATGTCAGTTACCATATTATCATTAATATTTTTTAAGTTGCACTGAATTTTCTTTTCTAGGAGATTGGTAGTTTGTAGATTTTCAGTGACAAGTTCTTCTGAATTTTTTTCTTTAGTCAAATTTTCTACCATTTTAATTTTTCCATTAACAATAAATAGGCCCAAAACACAAAAATCAATATTTTCTTTTCATTGTTGTTGGCCTATTTAAAAAAAAAAAATTCTATTTTGGAGACAATATCTTGCTAACTTTCCCAGGTTTGCCTTCAGCCTGTGACCCTCCTGCCTCACCCTCCTGAGGAGCTGGAATTAGAGTCATGCATCACTATACCCAGTAGTTGACTATTTTAAAAATAGTACTACTTAATGTTTAATTAATGCATTTTTAAAAGCCAATATCAACTTCAAAAACATTTTTAACTAGCTAAAATGATCCCAAAATTCCTTTTTTTTTAAAGAAATTACCAAAGGTAGCAGGAATGTTTAAAACTATTTAAAATGAATAAAGGCAGTGGGATAATGTGTTTAATATTGCAGATAAAAAATAAGAAATAGGATGGCTTAGCTTAGTAGACTGAAGTGAAGAATAAAGAGAGCTTTATTAATTAACTTTTCCATTTTATCTAGCCCCTTCCTTAAATCCCTTCTAATGGGTTAATATTTTGTGCTATTTTAAAATATGTAATGTCATTTCAAAAAATTTTGGAAGTTACAAAGAGAAGTTATAGGTGAATATATATTCTAAAGGATTTTTCTTTATTTTAATGACCAGTATTTTTTTCAGTTGAAAAATAAATATCTGTCTTAGGTAATCATAATTTTTATGATTATAATATATTCTGGAGTGGGCTTTTGTTTTGTTTTGTTACTTTTCCTTTTAGGAAAACATTATGAGTTTTGTCAGTAGATATACTTATTATTTTAACCAGGCTTATTCCCTTCTTATAGAGACACTGGAGTAATGGTAAAACTATATCCAAATATGACTGCAGTACTTCTTCATAACACACAACTTGATCAACGAAAGGTAAAAATTCAGATTTGAATATTTCTATAACTGCCTGAAAATAACCATGTTGAAATTGCTTGGATTAACCAGGCGTGGTGGGGCACACCTATAATCCCAATGACTTGAGAGGCTGAGGCAGGAGGATCACAAGTTGAAAGCCAGCCTCATCTACTTAGTAAGGCCCTTAGTGAGACCCTGCCTCAAATTAAAAAATAAAAAGGTGGGCTGGGGTGGTAGCTCCATGATATAGCACTTGCCTAGCTCGTGTGAGGCACTGGGTTCAAGTCTCAGCACCATATATAAATTAATTAATTAATTAATTCAAGGTCCATTGACAACTCAAAAAATATTTTAAAAAATAAAAAGGGCTGGGAATGTGGCTCAGTTGTTAAGTGTTCCTAGGTTCAATCACTGGTACCAAAAGAAAGAAATTACTTGGATCGGTGAGAAATGTACACTTTATTGATTACTAGTTTAAGTACAGAAAACAAAAATAGCAGATACTGCTGACAAAAGATTTTACATCATTTATCACAGATATTTGTTTCTCCTAAGCATTTTAAGGTTGAACAACACCTAGAACTAGCATATAGCAGTGACTAAAACTATCCACATGTAACCCTGGTTTCCCAGTTTTCTACTGACCAACCAATCATGGGAAGATAATTCATGAAAGGTTTTTAAATTCATTAATCTTTTTTGTAGTTCAGACATCTGAAAGACTAATAATATAAGCCTATCCAATGAAAATACAGGAGTCAGAGGATAAGAGTATCTATTTTACTATATATTAAAATATAAAACTATAGAAAATAAAAGACAATATTATTGGCCCAGAATTAGATAATCTATACAACAAAAAAGAGACCCCCCCAATAAAAAACCAGTTATATAAATAGCACTGTAATATATGTTTAAAGTAGCATTTTTCACTCAATGAAGAAATAAAAATTGCCAGGTACAACAGTACTTGACTATACTCTGAGCAACTTTCAAGCCTGAGGCAGGTGAATCAGTTCAAGGCCAGCCTCAGCAGGACTTAGTCTCAAATTTTAAAAGATGAAAAGGACTGGGAATGTAACTCAGTGGTTAAGCACCCAGGGGTTCAATCTCCAGTACAAAAAAAAGAAGACAGAAATACAAATTATTGAATGTATCATTGTATATAATTGGTTATCATAAAGTAGGCTCTTCAGTCATTTTTATACCAAAATCCCAAGTTAAGAGCAAAATCCCAAGTTAAAGAGCTAAATTTTTTAAGAAGATCATAGGAATGAGAAATAAAATTTTTTAGGAGGAGGGCTGTAGAAGAAAATAAAAATATTTTGATATTTGTGCTGAGGAACTCTTTCTCATCATATCAAAGGCAGAAAAATGTAAATAAATTGGTAAAATCTAACTGCACTTTTTATTTAATTGTATGGCAAAAATCACAGTAATGATGAAAGAGAAACAACCTACAGGAATGTGCTTGTAACAAATGACAGGGGCCTAATATACACAGATTTTATATATCAGTAAGAAAAACGAATATCAATAGAAAAATGAGCAAAGAATATTGATGAGCTTTTTGATTTTCATTTGGGACTTTATTTATTTATTTATTTATTTATTTATTTATTTATTTATTTGGTGCTGATTAAGCCCAAGGACTTGTGCATGCCAGGCATGTACTCCTACCACTGATCCCAGGCTTTTTTTGTTTTTATTTTTTTCTCTCAAGCCAATCATTGTATTCAATATCAATATCAATTCTTTAAAATGCAATAAAATCAGTATGTTTTTAACTTTCAAGTACATGAAAATTCCTAGTGTGAGTTAGGAAAAGAAGGATATTCTCTATACTGTTATTAGGAGACAAACTTTGGGACAAACTCTAGAGAATGTTTCATAAATGTCTCTGATACCACAAGTTCCACAAATAGGACTTTATTCTGAGAGATAATTAGAGTAGATGACTAAAGGATGGATGCAACACTAAAATTTTGGGGTTTTGTGGTTTTGTGGTTTTTTTTTTTTGTTTTGTTTTGTTTTTTTTAATATTTTGTTTTAGTTGTAGGTGGACACAACACCTTTATTTTATTTTTATATGGTGCTGAGGACCAAACCCAGGACCTCATGCATGCTAGGTGAGCACTCTACCACTGTGCCACAACCCCAGCCCAAAACTTTGTGTTTTTTCCTCAACTTTTTCTTTGTGATACTGGGAATTGAACCCAGGGGAGGTTAACCACTGAGCTACATCCTCAGCCCTTTTTTTTTTTTTAATTTTAAGATAAGGTCTCTTGAAGTTACTGAGGCTGGTTTTGAACTTGGAATCCTCCTGCCTCAGCCTCCCAAATTGCTTGGATTACAGGCATGCCCCACCACACCTGGCTCAACTTTTTATTTTGAAAAATTTTAAACCTACAGCAAAATTAAAAGAATAATACACAGAACACTCATATATCTTTCACCTAAATTTACCAATTATTAATATTTGCAATGCTGGGAATTTACAATAAAATAACCATCTTTAAGGAATTAAATAAATTATATAGTTTGTATACTCCTCTGTAATGCTTCATTTATTGATATGAAAAGATATTCTCAACATATTATTGAATGAAAAAAGGCCCATTTTTATAAAAGCAGTACATAGTAGACATTTGAAGAGATACTCATTAGAATGTTAGCAGTAGTTATCTATAGGTAGAAGGATTTTGGATGACTTTTAATTTCTTCTCAATATCCCTATATTACTTTAATTTTGTAATTAACAAATTTAGGAGGTGGAGACAGAGTACTGGGGATTGAACCAAGGTCTCACACATGTAGCCAAGCACTATATCACTGAGTTACATCTCTAGCCTTTTTTTTGAAACATGATCTCTAATTTGCAATCTTCCTGTCTCAGCCTCCCACATAGCTGGATTTATAAGTTTGCACCACCATTCCCAACTGGCAGATTTCATAATCAGAGAAACCAATTAATCTTTTGTCCAGAATGTATTCTAACATGGTGTTTTTCGTTTTTGTTTCTTTTTTTCAGATTAAACATCCCACTGCCCTAGGATTAGAAGTTGGCCAAGAAATTCAGGTACTTGTATTCAAACTTTCAACCTAAATTTTCTAAATTATACTTGAAGTTTTAATTTTGTTTTCAAGAAGTCGAAAGGATAGAATTAACATCTATGATGTGTATTATTTATATGCAGTGTTCTATTTTAACCTTAGGGTTGCTTTATATAGACTCACTAAAGATTTAGGACACAGTTTTTACCCTCAAGGAACTTACAGTTAAGCTAAAACAGTAGCCATCTTTAGAGCTTTTAAACAATACATGAAATCTGGTGTGGTGGCACACACCTGTAATCCCAGCAACTCAGGAGACTAAGGCAGGAGGATCACAAATTCAAGGAGACTCTCATCAACATAATGAGACCCTGTCTCAAAAAAAAAAAAAAAAAAAAAAAAAAGACTGTGGATGCAGCCTAGTGATAAAGTGCTCCTGGTTTCAATCCTCAGTACCAAAAAGAAGAAGAAAACATGAATGTGTTGACTGTGCAGTGCAGACTCAGTAGTTTGGGGACAGATATAAGAATCTGATCCTTAACCTTATTGGAAGCCTTTACTATTGTTTTTGAGGAGTTGAGACTTCGTTTCTCCACCACTTTGAGCTTGATAAGAGTCATGTTGTCCAAGTCTACAATGCTGATAATTTTTTTTTTTTGTAGTACCTTTAGTAGATGAAAGAAGTCATTACTGATTTTCTGGGGTTTTTGGCTGTGCCACATTCTGTTCCAGTTATACCTAATACCTGTGACCTGAGTAACTAAGGCCACTAGTTTATTCCTGACCTATAGTCCCATTGTTCTTGGTGCCTCCAGGGAAAGAAGGAGAACTAAGACATATCTCTGTTTAAAGTTGTTTTTGACATCACGATGGACTTTAAAACTTCCACATTCCCCCCTAACTTCCATTTTCCACAGGGAAGCCAAATAAACTCTTGGTTTCCTGAGCAGTAGTGAAAATCTGAGTGACCTGAGCATAATCTAGAATAGTTTGTAGCACAATTAGTGCAGAAAGCCTTGTCAAGAATCATTCGGGCTGGGGTTGTGGCTCAGTGTCAGAGCACTTGCCTAGCATGTGTTATGCCCTGGGTTCGATCCTCAGCACCACATATAAATCATATAAATAAATGAATAAATAAAATAAAGGTCCATCAACAACCAAAAAAAAAAAATGTATATTAAAAAAGTATATAAATTAAAAAAAAGAAAGAAAGAAAGAATCATTCACCATGGCTTTGACTAGTCTTCCAATATAGGGACCTGGAGACAATAAAAAGGCACAGATGAGTTCAACAGGTTATAATCAGAAACTAAATGACCTGTCTCTCTCCTTTTTTTTTTATATTAACTGCTTAACCAAATAATTTATTAAGTATATACTTCTCCATAGCACTGAGCTGTGTCTTCAGCAAATGAGTAAAAATTTTAATCATTGCCTTATTTAGATCATGTACTTTTTAATTTTGGAGGTTAATCAATGTGCTGTAACATTAAAAGTAAATTTTTTTAACATAGGTGAAATACTTCGGACGTGATCCAGCTGATGGAAGAATGAGGCTTTCTCGTAAAGTGCTTCAGTCTCCAGCTACAAATGTTGTTAGAACTCTGAATGAGAGAAGCAGTATTGTAATGGGAGAACATATTTCACAGTCATCTAATTCTTCCCAGTGATTTTTTTTTTTTTTTAAGAATTCTAGGGTGGTATTATATAGAGCAAAATTTTAGTATGATCTTCTAAGGTATAGATTTATAAATGGTATAAATATATTCTAATCATTTATATTAAAATGCTCGCTTTTATGTGCCATTTTTTGTTGCAATAATAACATGTTTTTATTTATAATATAAATCAATATATATTTATGTTTAAAAGTAAACCATGCAGTGTGCAATGGCACATGCCTATAATCCCAATGACTTGGCAAGCTGAGGCAGGAGCATCACAAGTTTGAGCCCAGACTAAGCAATTTAGCAAGACCCTGTCTCAAAATAAAGAGTTGGTGTAGATCAGTGGTATAGTATTGTTGGATTTGATTAATTAATTAATTGCAAACCATTTATATACATCTTAGGGAAGATTACCCTTTTGTTCCTATTATTATAAAATACCTGAAAAGCTTAGAAATAATAGATCACATATGCTGTCATTATGGATCTCTGCCTACATATCTTATTTGTCTTCTTTATATGTAGTAAAGTTTTCCCTTAGTCATATTATGGCTTTTACCTCTTTGCCCAACAACTTTTCTTGCCTACAACTATTTCACAAACTGGAACTTTCCATTTTGTTGGAAATAAGCAGGACCTGTTTCTTCCAAGTAATTACTAGATATATCAAGGAGTCTAGGGCTGAGGATGTAGCTCAGAGGTAAAGGGCCCTGGGTTCAATCCTCAGTACCAAAAAAATAAAAGAAAGAAAGAAATGTAAAAACATACAACAAGAAGCTGAAGAGCTAATTTAATCCATTTTAAATGATATGATATCTTTCAAATTGGTCACAAAAACATAAACATAGTGGAGTAATCTTAGAAATGGAACTTTTAGTAGAATGAGGGAATAGATTTTTTAAATATAACCAAACATAGAATAATCATATACTCATAAAATAGAACTAGATCATTTACTAATGTGTATTTTGCCAACATGGATATTCTTGACATAAGAGCTGGTAGAATCATGATTTTCAGTTAATAAATAGAAGTTTATGAAATAGTCATATGGCTGTTATTGATGTAATTATTGCTCATTCCCATCATTTAAAACATAATTTCAGAAAAAAAAGTAAATGGTACATGGGAGTCATTTAGAATGTGTATTTCTTTTATAAGTCTGATAAAAATATATGTCAATTCATAACTCAAGGCTAACTAGTTCATAAAATATTAAAAATTTAGCTAGCCAAAGCAAAGATTTTTAAGATATGTGTATTTAACTTAATCATCATTGATTATATATATTGTATATAAAATAGCATGTTAGATAATTTCGATATTCTTTCTGAAATAGTGAAGATTAATTGAAAGAAAGATGAAAATTTTCTATATTTGATAGGCTGTTTTTGGTTAACAGTGACAAAAATATTTTTATTCTCACTTTTACTTCTTTGTTTTAAGATACAATGTTTAGTGGTAGAAATTCAGAATGTAACTTCTATTTTCCCTAAGTTTTCTGTTTTCTTTTTTAGAGAAGCACCTAGCTGCTAAAAATTCAGAAAAATGAAACTAGTTTTTAAACTCTAAAGACCTATAGTGTCACAGAGTAAAAATGTAGTTCACTAAGTGTAAACTACCAGAAGCCTTCCCATTTCTACTTAAACCAAGAATCTACATTTTATATCTGAATTTCTCCTATTTTCATCTTCATTCAAATCTTGGAAGTTTTTCTTACTTTCCAGTTGGGTTTTTCTTTAAGGACTACCATGGTATAAACTGATTCATACTAACTCAAATTAAATTGAATACCCATCCTTTGGTTTAGTTCATTGCAAATACTTTTTTTGTGGGGGAGGCATACCTGGGATTGAACTCAGGGGCACTCAACCATTGAGCCACATCCCCAGCCCTATTTTGTATTTTATGTAGAGACAGGGTCTCACTGAATTGCTTAGGACTTAGAGCCTCACTTTTGCTGAAGCTGGCTTTGAACTCAAGATCCTCCTGTTTCAGCCTCCTGAGCTGTTGGGATTACAGGAGTCCATCACCACACCCAGCTCTCATTTCAGGCACTTTTAAGACTTAAGCCTCTATGAATTTTGTTGACATGCATTCCATGAATTACTGATTTGTTACAGTTTTTGTACAACCATTTTTCTTCTTTTACAGAATATCTTAAATTTCTAAATCTAAGGTGGAAGTATGAATATCCACCTCTTTCCTAGTTCAGTTCAGCCAAGCATAACATTCATTTATTCAACACTTATGTGCCAAGCACTATATTTTGTGCAGGGGGTGTGTCAGTAAGCAAAGCAACTAAAGTTCCAGTGCTAACATTCTAGTGACTGGAAACTGACAGTAAATAAGTACACAACATGTGAAGTGGTGGTAAGTGCTTTAATGAAGACAATTGTGTAAGGGGGTAGAGCAGTAAGAAGTTACTATTTTAGATAAAATGATCCTGAAGATCTTCTCTGAGTAGATAACATTTGAACAGAGACCCAAATGAAGTGGAGGAGAGACATATGCAGCTATTTGGGAGAAATAATTTCAGATAGAGGCCTAAGCAACTTCATTTTCAGTTGGTATTGTAGGTTTAAAAGTTAGAACAGCCAGACACAGTGGTGCATGCCTGTCATCCTAAAGACTTGGGAGGACTGAGGCAGAAAGATGGCAATTTTGAGACCAGCCTCAGCAATTTGGCAAGAACTTTAGCAACTTAGCAACCCTGTCTCAAAAAATAAAAAGGACTGGAGATGTACCTCATTGGTAAAGAGCCCCTGGTTTCAACCCCCAGTTGAAATAATATAATTTTTAAAAATAAAAGAATAGCCTTTTCGCGGTTGGGGTGGTAGCTCAGTGGTAGAGCACTTGCCTAGCACATGGGAGGCACTGGGTTCCATCATCAGCACCTCATAAAAATAAATAAATAAAGGTATTATGTCCATCTACAACTAAAAAAAAAAATTTTTTTTTTTTTTTTTTGTTTTTTTTTTAAAGAATAGCCTTTTCGTGTCTTCCCTACCTCACTCCCAGTACTAGAGATTGAACTCAGGGGCAGTCTACCCACTGAGCAATATCCCCATCCCTTTTTTCTTTTTATTTTGTATTTTGAGAGGGTCTCACTAAGTTCCCCAGACTGGCCTTGGATTTGGAATCCTTCTGCCTCAGTCTGCCCAGAAGCTGGTATTACAGGTGTGCACCACCACACTCAGCTGCTTTTTATGCCTTAATCTTATATTAGAGGATATAGCCAATTCAAGATAATATTTTCAAAGTGTTAATCATTTAAGCTTGGTTACTTCCAAGGAAGAGGTAGACACTGGGATCATATGAAAAGTTTGGTAGGCTTTTACAAAATTCCAGGCTTATAAGAAATTGGGGCTAGGACAATAGCAGAAATGGAACTCATTGGGCATCAAGGGTCAGAGGACAACCCAAGTTAAACTAAAGCAAAGGGGGGAATTTATTATAGGACTGTGAGTTTATTTCATAGTAGCCAAGTCACACACACATCGCAGAACTAGGATTTACAAGTAATCAAAGCAATTCCTCTGTTCCACAGAATCTCCTGACCTCACAGTTGTGCTTCTTTCCACACAACTGCTTTATTTTTCTCTACAAGTTTATTTTCCTAGCAGGGGGGGGGAGGGGGATATCCTGTAGCATGTTACTGTCCCTAAGATTGAGAAAATGATAAGGTCATCTGAGGGAAGTGTTTAAACCTGACTAGGATTGTCAAAATAACAGTATGCTGCTAGGCTCTGTGACACACACACACAGGCTGAAACAGGAGAATAGCCAATTCAAGGCAAACCTCCACAATGGAGCAAGACCCTGTCCCAAATTAAAAAAAAAAAAAAAAAAAAAAAAGTTAGAGGATGTAGCTCAGTGTTCAAGTGTCCCTGGGTTCAATACCCAGTGCCACACATATACAAAATAATAGTATGCCAAATTACTTTAGAATAAATGTCTTCTGGTGTAAGCATATCCCATGCAATATTTGCTAAATACTTAACAAAAAAATTGTTCCTTGTTTATCTGAAGTTCAAATTAACATTGTGTCCAGTATTTTTATTTGCTAAATCTGGTAACCCTAAACCTGATAAAAGAAACTGGTCAGAGAATTGCCAAGAGCCTGCTCCTGGGAAAAGAAATATTCATAAAAAGGTTAAGGAAATACCAAGAAACTTAGATTAATGGAGAAACTTAGATACAGGTGACTTACTGGACCATAGTAGCATGTCCTTCATTTCAGTCCCTTTATTCGTCCTCTACCTCGGTGCCTCAGCTTGACAGTCGGTTCTTTACAACCCTTTAGCGTGAAACGTGAAAACCGAGGTGCATACCTTGACTCTGCTGTGCATTTTGGGAGTTGTAGTCATTATTTATCAATGGTCTTGTCAAAACGTGTTCATGTTTTGACCAGATTACTTATGTGTGAATACTCTTTTTTAGAACACTAAAAAGTGTGAGTGTCTTACACAGAAAAGACACGTGGCAAAAATTTAAATTCTAATTTGAAAATCTGAATTCAACTGGTCGTGGTGGCGCAGGCATATAATTCCAGTGACTGGGGAAGGCTAAGGCAAGAGGATCCAAGTTCAAGGCCAACCTCAACAATTAAGAGAGGCCCTATAGGGAATTTAGCAAGTACCTGTCTCAAAAAAAAAAAAAAAAAAAGGAAAGGACTGGGGATGTAGCTTAGTGGTAAAGTGCCCCGGTTTCAGAACTAGAAAAAATTTTTTTTAATTTAAAAAAAAAAATTTCGGATTGATAGTTTTTTTTTTTTTTTAACCTATAAGGGACCTCAGAAAATGAACTTGAATTAAGTTGTTATACATAACAGTAAATACCCAATAATTGCTGTGATTGATGTAGACAAAATGTATTCTGAGCCCAGACAAAAATAACATGTCTTGGGTGAAAGCTTTAGAGAGACAAATTTTGAACCCAATGTGAGAGGACACCCCAGACTTATATCCAAGACCTGTCTACACTCCCTAAATATAGTCACTAGTGAGCCACTCCTCAGAAGGACTTAGCAGATCCTAGAAAGGCTACAAAGTGGATAGTGAGATTCAGGTAGACATGTCCCCTTTAATTCCATGGACTTCTTGCCCCTAGGTTCAATCCCTAGTATGTATGTATGTATGAATAAATAAATAAATAAAATAAAAATATAATACAATGTTTCCCATCCAAGGTTGTTTGTATTTGTAGGTACAGAACCCATGAATACAGAGGGCCAACCATAATCCTTTCCTGGCATCTGCTTCTCTGAGGACCAGAGCTGACATAGGTGGTACACTGGTGCAAAAAACCAGCAAGATGAGATTTGAAAATGGTGGAATGGCTTTCCTCAGTCCTTGGGATAAGGTGGCCACCCTCGTGCGGAAGACGTCACCAGTAGTTACATAGAAAACATTTCAAAAGAGGACTTATATTGCCTAAGCAACAATTCAGACATTTGAGAGATATGGGGAAAACAATGTTTATTTATTACAAGGCAAGTAATACTTTGTAGACGGTTAAGGAGAAACTGAGGCTATGTCAGTTAAAGGCTAAATTGGGGAGCCTGGGGCCCTCCCTGGAGCTTAACAAAGAGGCTCTTATTTCCTGAAGTGCAAGAGTAGACATGGGATTTGATGGTCACAGAGCTCTATAGATCCTGGTTGGAAAGACCTGAAGCTTTGAAATTCGATGGGAACCTTAGGATATGGGTTCTAAAGACACCTCTGTACCCTCAGAGCTTGCAGAAGTACTTAACCTCCCTGTAAAAAACCTCTTTCACAATTGATATTATGTCCTCTCCTGGCTGTGAAGCCATGGAAACCAGGTTTAAATCTCAGTATAATCTGGGGACTGCTGGGCCTGATAAAGGAGGAAGAACTACATATTGAAAACTGAAATTAACTAGTATGTACTATCAGGAGCCAGCAGATTACACTTGGGATTAGATTAACAAGGCTGGAATTAGGCTGGTTAAATAAAACTTCATTGATTTAGGCACTTTGGGGGGGGGGGGGGGGGGAGATTAACCTTAGCAAGAACTACAGGGGTTGGGGCAAACTCACTGCCTAGGAAAGTCATGGCCTACAACTGGCAGCAATGGAAATGAGCTCACACCATAGCAGCTTTTCACTGGGAGAGAAAGCTATTTATTTTGGCATGCCCATGCAGTTACTGTTCAGTAATTAGTCTTAATACCACCTATGCCCCACCCTGTAATGGGAATTGAACTCACGGCCTTACACATGCTAGGCAAGAGTTCTACCACTGAGCTACACTCCTAGTCCAGTCCTGATTGCTTTAAAACAACTTAAAAATTGTTTTTTAGATGATTATCCGCTAATTTTTTTCTCCGCCACCCTCTTTAAATTTCATCACATTGATTAGTAACTCCAGGACTATTCAGAATTATAGTGGTGATTCTTGTTTTGTTCCTGATTTTAACAGTCATGTCTCCAGTGTTAAATACCTGTTTCTAATTCCTGACATATTCCACTTACTGAATTTAGGGTATTTCCTAATATCTAAACTCTCCAGGAACTGTACATTTTATTTATTTATTGTTTTACTGGGGATTGAACCCAGGGGTTTTTAACCACTGTGCCACAACCCCTTTTAAATTTATTTATTTTTGAGATAGGGTCTTGCCAAGTTGCTGAGGTGGCCTTGAACTTTCGATCTTACTGCCTCAGCCTACAGTTGCGAGGGTTACAGGTGTGTTTCACCACACCCAGCATTGTACATTGAATTTTATAAATTACCACTTTTGCATCTGGTGATCATATGGGTTTTCTCTCAATATTTTATTACTTATTATTTCGTGTGTATAGTACTGGGGATTTGGACCCAGGGGTACTCTACCGCTGAGTCACATCCCCAGCTCTTTTTTATATATTTTATTTAGAGGCAGTTTCACTAAGTTGCTCAGGACCTCGCTAAGTGTGAGGCTGGCTTTGAACTCACAATCCTCCTGCCTCAGCCTCTTGAGCCACTGGGATTAAAGGTGTGTACCACCACACCTGGCTCCTTTTAAGTTTTGCAGTGGGGTCTCACTAAGTTGTTTAGGGTCTTGCTAAATTGCTGAGGCTGGCCTTTAACTTTGGATCTTTCTGCCTCAGCCACCTAATTGCTGGGATTACAGGTAGGCACAGCCACATTCATCTACCCATACTTCCATCTACCTGGATTAATTCAAGTTCATTTTCTGAGGTCCCTTATAGGTTTAAAAAAAAAAAAAAAACTATCAATCCGGATTTCATGTGTTTTTTTTGTTTTGTTTTGTTTTTTTGTTTTTGTTTTTCCTTAGTTCTAGGGATTGAAACCAGGGCACTTTACCACTAAGCTACATCCCCAGTCCTATCCTTTTTTTTTTTTTTTTTTTTTGAGACAGGTACTTGCTAAATTCCCTATAGGGCCTCTCTTAATTGTTGAGGTTGGCCTTGAACTTGGATCCTCTTGCCTTAGCCTTCCCCAGTCACTGGGATTATATGCCTGCGCCACCACGACCAGCTGAATCCAGATTTTCAAATTAGAATTTAATTTTTTGCCACGCGTCTTTTCTGTGTAAGACACTCACACTTTTTAGTGTTCTAAAAAAAGAGTATTCACACATAAGTAATCTGGTCAAAACATGAACACGTTTTGACAAGACCATTGATAAATAATGACTACAACTCCCAAAATGCACAGCAGAGTCAAGGTATGCACCTCGGTTTTCACGTTTCGCGTTGTAAAGAACCGACTGTCAAGTTGAGGCACCGAGGTAGAGGACGAATAAAGGGACTGAAATAAACGACATGCTACTATGGTCCAGTAAGTCACCTGTATCCACTGCACAACGTATAATAATACGAATGCTGAGAGAATTCCTCCTTCGTTTATTCAGTGCGCAAGTCAGAAAACTCAGGAAGTGCCCGCAGGAGAAACTCGAAGATAGCCAATCTTTGATGGGCTAGGAAGGTAACTCCCCGCCACTTCCCTTATCTGCAGATTTATTTTTCGACCCTGTTTCATGAAGCGGAAACGATGCTTTTCAAGTGGCCAGCTACTAAAAGATTAATGGTAAAAACCATTGGCGGGAAACAGGAAACTGTGAACACACTTTTGTAGGACATAGAATCTTAAGATTTCAGTATCCATGGAACATTTCCTGTACAGATACTCAAATGTAATAAATTCTGTAACGAGTTTCAGTTCGGCTGAAAGCGCTCCACGTTCCTTCGTCTTCACAGAAAAGTTTAAATTTTGTCTTTGGCTGACGTGAATTTCCATTAAGAGTGCAAGCACGTCTCTTCCCTTTCTGCTTCGGGTTAGTCCTGTTCGAGGATGTGTACTTCCCAATCTGCCTCTGCTTTTTCCTCAGAATTAGGTCCCTGAGCTCATCACTCGTCCGCGTGCCAATAGCAATACTACCAATTCCGAGTTACACTTGGGCTCTCACGCGCCCCACAAACAGAAATCTCGCGGCGCAAGAGGAGGCGGGGAGTTCGCGAGAACCTCCCGCCCAACCGAGACCTCGCGCAGGCCGGAAGAAGAGGAAGCCCTACTTAGGCCCTCCCACCCCGGTCGCACCCCTCCTCGCGATAGCGCCTAGCCTTCCGGCTCGGGAAGCGCGTGCGGAGGTGGAGGTTCCTTGCGTTGGACTCGTCGGCCGCCGTAGCCCCTGCTAGGACAGCCCGTGCGAGCCTGCTGTAGGAGGAAGAGAAAGGCAGAGAGAATCGGGTTACAAGATGGCGGATCTGTAGTAGTTACCGCGGCGGCGGCGGCGGCGGGAGAGCGAGCGAGCTCTGGGGGGCAAAGGAACGGGAGGGTGGAGGTGTGCGGGGGTGAAGTAAGAGATAACGGGGGCTCCGAGTGTAGGGGTCTCAGTGGCTCTTGTCAACCCTTTTCGCGGCTGAACCTCTGGAGCCATGGTGAACTCGGGCCTCTCCAGAGCCGCCGCCGCCACTGCCACCACCACCGCCGCCGCCGCCGCCGCCGTCACTGCTGTCTCTCAAGAGTGAGGGTCGCGGAAGAGGTGAGCGAGGAGGCGGCGGCCGCAACAGTGGGGACAGCAGCCACTATGTCGGATACACGGCGACGAGTGAAGGTTTATACCCTGAACGAAGACCGGCAATGGGATGACCGAGGCACCGGGCACGTCTCCTCCACTTATGTGGAGGAGCTCAAGGGGATGTCGCTGTTGGTTCGGGCAGAGTCCGACGGTAAGGTTATTGGGACCAAAGAATAAGTCTCTTCCGTTGGGGTGCGGCCCTAAGTCCGGTTACTCTTATTACCACCTCTTAGGACAGCGATTGGTGTTGAGCCTGCTCTTATGGTAAAAACAAACTCCTTTGCCTGGTTTTACCCTCGGTCAGACGCAGATTCTGCGTTCCCCCGCCTCCCATCCCTATTAAGGATTTGACTCCTTCCTTTCCAGTCCCTCCTTTGAAGAGGTTTTGGAGTGAGAGAGTGGGAGGAAGTAGTAAGAGACGCGATAGGGATCTGCTAGCCCTGGGGAGCTGACACCCCCGTCAGTTTTATTCTTATCTATTGTGTGTCTTGTACAAAAGGTTTAGCGAAACTTTTATGAGTACCTTTTAATTTTTCTTTAACATCAGACTTAAGCAGCGGGCTTAGTTGCTACAGTCGACAGGTGCTGGGGAAAACCAAAAGGCCCCTTTTCCTGGGGTTATTGCAGATCGTTGCCACGATACATGTGCACGCACAAACACATACATCCTTAGTCTGTGATTCCTCCGAGCTGCTTTTGTAGAGGTGCTATGAAAAAGCGGATACCTCACAATCTAAGCAAGTTGGGGCACCGAAGCAAATTGTAAACTCGTATTCGTTGATTGATGAAACGAGTTATGTGAAGTATTTTTAAAATATAAAATATATGGCCATAATTAAAACACCTTTGCAGTATAATTAGAATGCCTCCATTTGAACAACTAAGGTAATAGAAAATTCACAATCCTAGATTTATTCTTGTAGTAGTGCACTCTCGCACTTTTCCTCTTAAATAGTCAAGGGCATTTGTTTCTGAATTATAAGGTGTTCTTTTGTTCTTAGGGTTGGGGAAAGGATAAGTGCAACACTAATTTGTATACTGAGTACTTATAGATCTTCGTCGTGGTCCTTCTTAATTTGTTCTATTTTTTAAACTGAAAATGCAGTAAAGCAACTTCTTTTAAAGTTTTATTTCAGATGGTCATTTAGGCCTTAAAATTTTCATTTCATTGAAACTTAAACATTCCATCTCATCTTTATGGTCTGGGTGTTGGTTTTAGATGTATTTCTTTCTTTTTTTTTTTTTTTTTTCCTTTAAGAGTACATGGGGATACAATGAAATATTGTAAATTAAATAATGAAGCATAGATCTGAAGAGAACATGTAAATTAAGTATATTTTATTGCTTCAGGTGTTCAGCAGGGTGAAAAGACATGATCAGTTTGGGGTTTTTATGTTGTATGTAGTGCTAGGGATTGACACAGGGCCTTGACCATGTTAAGGCAAGTCCTGTACCACTTGGCTGCAACCCCTGCCCTGAAAAGTTTTTTTGGTTGTTACTTTTTTAATGTGTTATTTTTTTTATTCACAGTTTTATAATATGAGACTTTTTTTTTTTATCTTTCAGGATCACTACTCTTAGAATCAAAGATAAATCCAAACACTGCATATCAGAAACAACAGGCAAGTAGTTGTTTATTAATTTGAAAGACTTCATCTGTGATCAAGGAAATAGTAATCTGACAAAGATGGGAAAGCTTTCCTGACAAGGAAAAATACTTGGTAAACAAAGAGACCATGTGTGTTTCCATTTCATGTTGACAGATTAATACTGAAAATCAAAAGTTTTTGTACTGGCAGTAAGTTATTAAATTGAGCCACTGTTTAGTTTATATTAGAATACAATGTATTCATTAGACTTAACTACAGTAAGCTAGAGCTCTTCTATACCTCCTCCACTAAATGTTTTATTCAGAATCACTTTTGAAGGAAATAGTATAAAAGAAATTTCAAAGGGAAGCCTGTTCCTAATGTGGAATTAGATCCTGTAACTCCAGTAAAAGTTTTTGAAGTAGAAGCATTTAAGTCCTGTTCTCTAATTGTTGCATATTTTTTAATAATCAGTGGATACTTTATAGACATGTACATTGCCATTTATGTAGCATTTTCCATAAACATTTATTGTCTTATTTTGGGAAAGAAAACTGCTGTTTTAAGGTGCCTAACTATTTAATCTGAAAATGGTAGTAGTGAGTAAACTTTTTTGTGTGAATGTTTTCATTTTTATTATGAAAAGTATCATAATTAAAAAGTTTAGAGAATAATATAATGGGTATCTGTAACACCACCAGATTTAATAGTGTTAACATTATGCCATATTTGCCAGGCACGATGGCACATACCTGTAATCCCAGCAACTCAGGAGGCTAAGGCCGGGAGAGTTGCAAATTCAATGCCAGCCTCAGCAATTTAATGAGGCCCTAAGCCGTGAAGAGAGACTCTATTTCAGATTTTTTAAAAGGGGGTTGGGACTGAGGTTGTAACTTAATGGAAAAATGCCCCTGGATTCAATTTCCAGTTTAAAAAAAATTCTGCGGTATTTGTTTCAAATCTTTTTGTAATGTTGAATATTGTGGATACAGGTAAACCCCCTTTGTATCCATCCCATTCTATCCATTCTCTACCCTCCTGTAAATAACCCTGTTCTAAAGTTGATGTATATTCTTTTTTTGTAGATGGTTTAGGACCTTTTCTGCATGTATATGTACCCAAAAATAATACGTAGTCTTTTTTTTTTAACTTTACACAACTGTTATATATTCTTAGGTGTATTCTGCAACTTGCATTTTTTCACTTATTTATTTCAAAGATTTTTGTGTTAATGTAGATATGTAGATATAGTTGGGTTTTTTTTTTAAATACTGTTGTATTTTTTAACATTTTTTTAGTTGTTGATGGACCCCTTATTTTATTTATTTATTTATATGTGGTGCTGAGAATCAAACCCAGTGGTTCACACATGGCCAGGCAACCACTCTACCACTGAGCCACAACCCCAGCCCACACTATTGAATTCTAATGTGTGATATACACCCACCAAACATTTGGATTATTTCCATTTTGTGTATGTGTAGTATATAAAATTATTATGGCAGAGATTTTTTTTAAGGAAAAGAATTATTTTAGGATTACATTTATAGCATCAGGCCTACTTTCTACAAGATCTCTGGAAATGAGGATGCCCAGAAACAGATACTCACTTCACAGTAAAAGAAATAAAGTTATGGCTATTGCACAACTGATGGTTAATAAAAGTTATATTGTTAAAAACCTTTTATGTATGCAATACATTCTTAATTAGTTCTTCAAAATATTTTAAATTTTTAGTATTGAATTAATAGATGTTTCCTCTACTAGAAAATGTTATGTGTCTTTTTATGGTGACGAATCAGATTAAACATTTGTCATGAATTGAATACTTAAAGGTGTTTCCCATACCTTGAGCATTTTTTTTCCCCAGAGCTTTGCACATACTACCACTGAGCTATATATCCCAACCCCTTTCCCCACCCCCGCCCCCCATTTTTTGGTACATGAATTAAACCTTGGGTTGCTAAACCACTGAGCCACATTCTTAACCCTTTTTATTTTTTTATTTTGATACAAATTTCATTAGGTTGCTGAGACTGGCCTCAAACTTACAATCTTCCTGCCTCATCCTCCTGGGTCGCTGGGGCTATAGGAGTGCACCACTTCTCCCTGCTAGTTTTTATTTTGTTTTGTTTTAATGAAAATACTTTTACTACATAACATTAAGGTTCATCAGGAAATTCTTTGGTATGAAAAACTTTGTAAAGGAATGAAAAACCTTCAAGTGGAATAACCAGTTTTTTTATTTTCTTTATTTTTACCTAAGGGTACTTTACTAAAAGAAATCAGTGTTAAATTTAGTTTCTTTGTAGTAGATGTGGTTTTCATATTTTCACCAAGATCTTATTTGGTTTGCACTTTTTACAAAGTTATACAAATTGAGATGTCCTAATATATTAGTATTTTTTATTCACTAGAATTAATTTTTAAACGTCAGTCTTTGAATTTTCCAGTAATTTACTTTAGTAGATTATTTTTTAGGGAGTTTTAATTAAAATATTAGTGAATGGGGTATTTATAGGAGATTTTGCTACATTAAACATATTAAATTCAGAGGGGATTTTTTTTTTTTTTTTTTTTAAACTGGGACTAGAACCCCTCGGGGTTAGGGGAAATCACTACTGACACACACTCCTAGCTCTTTTTATTTTTATTTGGGACAGAGTCTTGGTAATTTGCTTAGGGTCTCTATAAATTCCTGAGACCTGCCTTGAATTTGTGATTCTCTTACCTCTGCCTCCCAAGTCACTGGGATTGCGTGTGCACCACTGCTCCTGGCAGTATTTAATATTCTTAAGATTATGGTTCTAAAATAAGCCAGTTAGTAAATTGTGCATTCAGAATCCATCTTTTTTTTTTCCCCCATCACCAAAAGTACTGAATTGTGGGCTTAAAATAAGTTTGGATGAGTTGAATATCATTCAAATTGCTTTTTTCCTTACTATTTGTAATATTGAAGAAGTTAATGGGAAGGAGATGTCCTTTGCTAATAAACTTGTTATAACGTCTTTAAACACATTGGAAAGAGAATGATTATACAATACAGCATGAAAAAAAGTGCCTGGTATGTGTGTCAAAATTTTTAAGTTATTTAAAAGCAATTCGACTGATCTTGATGAAATGGAAAGCAGAGTCATAAGAATGTATGTACACTTGTTATATTTAACACAGTTGTGTGTTAATCAGGTACAGGAATAACATAGAGGGAAATCCTCACCTCAGTTTTATTGGAGGATGTCACAAATGAAACAGTTGCTGAATGATGATGATGATAATGCTAGTGAAGTATTTTAACCCAGTCCTCATAAAGATATATAACGGAGAGGCAGCTAAGGTACAGAAAGGTTAAGAGTCTTGATTGGGGTTGTATAACAGGTATATGCCAACATAAAATATTATAAACAATAAACATATTTCATAACTTTGGGCAGTAGAAAATTAGAAATGGGATGAATTTATATGTTAGAATCAGTAAGAAAAATTTCAGTCTTCGTGGCAGTTACTGCTAAAGGAACCGTGGTGGTAAGGAATTAGTGTACCAGCTACAAAAGATGGAAGTTTTTTGAGAGCTTAGTTTGCTTTAAGGGTGGGGGGCAACTATTGGCCTGGGTTTTCTTGCTCCTGTGGTTTGGGAATTGACCCCAGGGGTGCTATATGACTGACCTACATCCCCATCTTCCCCCCAGAGAAGGTCTCCCTAAGTTATCCAGGCAGACCTTGACCTTGACTCATTTCAGCCTGCTGAATAGCTGGGATTACAGGTGTGTTGTGCCACACCTAGCTGCTATAGGTTTTTTTAAGGACATAAGATAATGAAACTAATAATGTGTTTAAGGAAAACAGTATGACGGTGTCATGAATAATGAAATGATGGACAGAGCAGAAGTAGTTTGGGTAGCAAGACCTTTTGCAATAATCAAAATACATGAAAGTCTGATTTATGAACTCGAAAAGAACAGAGATCCAATATATTTTCCTGAAAGTGCTAGAAGATTTGATGAATGATTAAATATGAACAAGATAGAGTCAAAGGTCACAGGTAGAGTTTTTGAGTCTTTCCGGGGAATAAAATGGGAAATTGATTAGGCTAACATTAATCATTAATTTTGAGGCTTATTATTGAAAAAAAAAAAAACTATTTTGACTGTAATGAATGGTTAAAAATGCAAGTCTTTTTTTTTTTTTTTTTTTTTTTTTTTTTTAAGTGGGGAGGGAGGTACTGGGGATTGAACCCAGGGGTGTTTTACCACTGAGCTACATCTCCAGCCCTTTTTTTACTTTTTGTTTTGAGATAGGGTCTTGTTAATTTGTTTAGGGTCTTGCTAAATTTTATCCTCTCCACCAGTTTGTTATCCTTCTGCCTAAGCCTCCTCAGTTGCTGGGGCTTCAAAATGTGTTTAACAAAATCTTCTCTAGCCATACAGTTTCCTTGTTAAAGGCCACTCACATGCTGGGTGTGATAACGCATGCCTATAATCTCAGTGGCTAGCAAGTTTGAGGCTAGCCTGGACAATTCAGGGAGACTCTCAAAAAAAAAAAAAAAAACCACCAGTATTATCAATTTCATATATATACATAATATAAAAATGTGTGTGTGTGTGTATATACATAAGTATGAATGTGTAAACAGAAATGCACACAATTGTCCATAGAATCTCCCTTAATGTGTCTTGCTGTTTTTCATTAGGCTTTGAAGTGGTAGTAAAAAATTAATAAATAAAGGAAAAGTCTTACAAACAACATCTGGGACTAGTGGTTAGGTAGCAATTTAGAAAAGGAGGTTCTAATTTAAAAATCATCAATTTTTAGCTGCAAGAGGGGATCTCCTTTGAGGGAATAGATATATATTAAAAACAATTTAAAATTAAGCCTTGCTGAACTGTCTACATTTATTCATTCATTCAATAATACATGATTGAGTGTTGCTTGTGGTCACTATCTCTAGTTTGTTTTGTTTTTTTTTCTTCGTTTCAGTTTTTTTGAAACAAAGTCTGTTGCCCAGGAAGGTTTCAAACTTGTGATCCCCCTGCCTCAGCCTTCCAAGTGGCATGGGTTTACAGGTGTGCACCACTGTACCTAGCTCTAGTTTGGATTTTTTTTTATTAAGTTTGAAAGCTTTTGAAGAGTTGAATAGGGGAGTGATGTGATCCAGAATCTTAATGTTAGTCTGTGGAATTGGAAAGAAGCAATAAGTAAGAGACTAGTTGAGAGATAACTGCATAGTACAAGTAAGAAATAATGTTTGATTGGATTATGGTGGTGAAGATGTTGAAAGGTGAGATTTGGGATATATTTTGAGGGTGAAATTGACAGGCATGCTGATGGATTAGACCTTTGTAATCAGGAAGAAGGAACAAACAATAAAAGTAGAAGGATAAGTAGTTGGAAAGACTAGAAATTGAGGAAAATTTTTAGCTATGTGATTTTAGAATAAATTTTTTTCTCTGAACCTTATCTTTTAAAACTACCTGTCTCATGATAGTTATAAGTTAATGTATGAAAAATGCTTTAGGACAGTACCTAGACATAAACTCAGTGAAAGAACTGTATTCATAATAATTACATTCCTGATATAGGCAGGATTTTCCCCTCTTCTAAAGAGGGAAGATCAAAGAGGTTGAATTATTTGCTGAAGCCACAGAAATAGTCAACAGTGAAGCCGAAAGTAGTGCTCAGATCTTAATTCTAGTTCATATTTACTTTTTTTGGTATCAGGGATTGAACCCAGGGGTGTTTAACCACTGAGTCACATCCCCAACACTTTTTCTATTTTTTATTATGAGACACAGTCTCAGTTGCTTAGGGCCTTGCTAGGTTGCTGAGGCTGACCTTGAGTTGTGATCCTCCTGCCTCAGCCTCCTGAGCCACTGGGGATTACAGGCATGCGCCACTGCATCTGTCTCATATTTACTCTGATTTAAAATATACCACAGGTTTTGGGAATATAAATTATTACTATTATTAGTAAACAGTGTCATTAAGTTTTAGACTCTACATTGTACTATACTATACTTTTAAATCCTTAGAAAAAAATGTAAATCAAGGAAAGGAGCTACTAGAGGGTTGGCTGCTTTGGTTAATCTCACTTATTTTCAGACTTATAAATTATTTTGCATCTGCAAATTAACTTTATGAATATTCTGGTATTTCAGTTATATATGTATATTGTGTGTCTGCACACGTGCGTGCGTGCGTATATATTTGCCCTCATGCTGAATTTTGTCAAGATAGGGGCAAAAATGGGGTTAGTAGTCTAGCAAGTAGTAGAATCTCAAATATTTCACAATTATGAACTTTTTTCCCATTAATAAAATGAATCAGCAGGGCACAGTGGCGCACACCTATAATCCCAGTGATTTAGGAGCCTGAGGCAAGAGGATTGCAAGTTCAAAGCCAACCCCAGCAACTCAGCAAGGCCCTAAGCAACTCAGTGAGACCCTCTCTCTAAACAAAATATGAAAAAGGACTAGAGATGTGGCTCAAAAAAAATAAATAAATAAAATGAATCAATCAGTACTTAGGGGAAAAGCTGAAATAGATAATCTATTGACTTACTAGACCTTTATAAATGTGTCACTGATGACTGAATATGATTTAAAAATGGGACACTTTCCTCAAAAGGGTGTTTTGTACCAAGTTTTTTTTTATTTATTTGCAATACTGGGTGTTGAACCCAGGAGTACTTTATCACTGAGCTGCATCCCCAGCTTTTTTTTTTTTTTTTTTGAGACAGGAACTCACTAAGTTGCTACGGCTGGCCTCAAACTTGAAATCCTTCTGCCTCAGCTTCCTAAGTAGCAGGAGTTACAGGATTGTGCCATGGTACCCAGCTTGTACCACTTTTTAAATATTATTTTAAGGTGTCATCTAGATCCTGGATTATGAACCCATGATTTAAATAATACACAGTGCTGACATGTTTGTTTAGTATGTGAAAACATCTGCTTATTATAATAAAACTATATCATGACAACATAATTCAGTAATAACTAAATTGTAAGTCTTCCCAGCCCATATCCGACTTCTGTGCTGGGCTTGACAACAATCACCTTTTTACCTTTTTCATTGTTTTAGAGGATTCTACTAAACACGCGACTTTTTTTTTTTGGTACTAGGGATCGAACCTATAAGTGCTTATTATCCACTCAGCCACATCTTCAGCCCTTTTTATTTTTTATGATAGGGTCTTCCTAGATTGTTTTCGGGCCTCATTAAATTGCTGAGACTAGCCTCGAACTTGTGATCCTCCTCAGTCTCCTAAGCTGCTGAGATTACAGGTGTGCACCACCATGCCAAGCTATAACTGACTTTTTGTATGTTTTCCCTGCAAGCTCCTTTAGAATCTGATTTCCATAAGGACATAGTAATGATGAAATATTTTAGTTAATAGAGGAAAACTCTTCGGGTTTAAAATGAAACATTAATTATGTCCTAAAGAGATGAAACTATTTGCCATGCACAAATGAACAAATAATAACAGCAAAATATGTTGGTTGAAAATAAACTTTGCTGTGGAAAAATTGCGTGTATCTTTTCTAGGCCTTTTGGATTTTCAGGAGACCTTGCCACTTAACACTTTTCTGTTTTTTAAATATTGTTGTGCTTCTTCCCAAGGAGCTTTTACTCTGACCCTTGGGATAAACAGTTCTAAGCTATGGTTTTTCTGGTTATTAATGAGAGGTAGAGATGGAAGACAGATAGTGGGGATAATAACCCCTTTAGAATAGATGATAGAGCTTGAAATTTCCCTACACTGATGATATACTTCCCTCCCCTTTTTAACTAGCTAGAGATTCAGTTTGGTCACTTCTCAAATTTGATTTATCAAAAGAGCTACTTGGGAAGCTTGTGATCGTCTTGCCTCAGCCTCCTAAGTCACTGGGATTACAGGTGTGTGCACACCTATAAACCCTGTGACTTGTGGGGACTGGAGGCAAAAGGATTATAAATTTGAGACCAACCTCAGCAATTTTGCAAGGCCCTTAGCAATTTAGGGAGACCCTGTCTCAGAATAAAAAATAAAAAGGGTTGGGGTTGTGGCTCAATGGCAAAGCAACCCTGGGTTCAATCCCCACTGCCACCCACCCCCCCAAAAAAAAAATAAGGATTCTTGAGCTTTACTCCAGACCCATCCCCAGGGGACAGGCATGACAATCTATATATTTAACCATTTTCCAAGTTCATTCCCATTTCTATTTTAAAAGGACTCTAAGTATAAATTCCATTTTCTGGAATTTTGAATAGATTAGAAAAAGAAATGGGAAGCAGAAATAAGAAAATTTTGATGGAAAGGAATGCTCAGTTATTGGACCTTACTTCAGATTGTATTGTTTACCTATACCTTCTTTTTATTTAATTTATTTATTTCTTCATTTATTTTGAATTTTGGATTGAATCCAGGGGCACTTAACCACTGAGCCACTTCAAAGCCAGCCTCAGCACCTTAGTGAGACCCTAAGCAACTCAGAGAGACCCTATCTCTAAATAAGATATAGAAAGAGGGCTAGTGATGTGACTCAGTGGTCAGGTGCCTCTGGGTTCAATCCCTGGTACCAAAAAGAAGAAGAAACCTTCTGTTTCCATATTTTATCAAAAGAAGATAACTGAGTTTTATTAATTTTTATTAAACAGGTGGTCAGTTCAAAAATGTACATGATATTCTGAGAGTAGAGTAGTTCTATGAAAAATGTTTTGTACCTACTTTGAATTATTGTAGCCCAGCTATTTTAACCCCAGCAAAATGGGAAAAAGATTGAAAACAACACGTAAAAATGAAGACAATAGTGGTCAGACTGAGATTTACACTTCTAGTGTTAGCTGTCACCTGTGTGACAAAGCAGAACAGTGACCTGGTAACTCTGACAGGAGCTTTGCCACTCCTAAAAAGTTTAAAGGATATTTATTTATATATTTATGGTATTGGGAATCTAACCCAGGGTACTTTACTACTAAGCTATATCCCCAGCCTTTTTTTTTTTTTTTAAGTTGTTGGTGGACCTTTTTAAATTTATTTGTATGTGATCCTGAGATTTGAACCCAGTACCTCACACATGCTAGGCAAGCACTGTACCACTGAGCTACAACCCCTGCATTTTTAAAAAGTTTTCTGTTCTTTTTAGTTATGCATGACAGTAAAATGTATTTTGACATATCTTATATGCATAACTTCCTGTTTTTGTGGTTGTACATGATGTGGAGTTACACTGGTTGCATATTCATATATGAACATGGGAAAGTCATGTCCTATTCATTCTAGTGTCTTTCCCATTTCCATACCCTCTCCCTTCTCCTGATTCTACCCCGTCCAATCCAGTGAACTCCTCCCCCCCCCCCCCTTTAAAAGTCAGCATCCTCTTATCAGAGAACATTGGGCCTTTGGTTTGCAGGGAATTGGCTTATTTCACTTAGCATGATAGTCTCCAGTTCCATCCATTTACTGGCAAATGCCATAATTTCATTCTTCTTTATGATTGAGTAATAGTCCATTGTGAATATATACCACATTTTCTTTATCCATTCATCTGTCTGTTGAAGGGCACCTAGGTTAGTTCCATAGCTTGGCTATTGTGAATTAAGCTGCTGTAAACATTGATATGGCAACATCACTGTAGTATGCTGACTTTAAGTCCTTTGGGTATATACCGAGGAGTGAGATAACTAGGTCAAATGGTGGTTCCATTCCAAGTTTTCTGAGGAATCTCCTTACTGCTTTCCAGAGTGGTTGTACCAATTTGCAGTCCCACCGGCAAAATACGAGTATACCTTTCCCAGCACTTTTTTTTTTTTTTTTTTTTTGGTGGGGCTGGGGATTTGAACCCAGGGCCTTGTACTTGCGAGGGAAACACTCTACCAACTGAGCTATATCCCCAGCCCTATTTTTTCTTTTGTGACTCGGTCTTGCTAAATTGCTAAGACTGGCCTGGAACTTGAGATCCTTCTGTCTTCAGCCTCCTGAATTGCTGGGATTATAGGCATGTACCACTGCACCCAGCTTAAAGGATACTTTTTAAATATAAATATGTATCCACTATCATTTTATGAGTATACTATGCCCTAAGTATATATTGGGTCTTAATTGTGATCTATTAATATGCAGTCATTATAACTGAAACATTTAAAATTTTTGCTTATTTTATCTTTAAGCCTTTTATTTCCATTGTGTGTGTTTTAGTTATTTTAAGTATTCCCCCTGAGGGGGTACTAGAACTTGAATGGGTACTTTAGTGTTTTTAACCAGCTCTAACTAAAGTAACTCTGTATCTTTTTTATACATAGAAGTTCTTAGTAAAATTTTGTTTATAAAAAAGGTTTGAAAAACTTAAGTAGGTGGTGAGAGCAACTAATAAAAAATTTTAGAATAAATAGCTTTGGTGATAAATTTTCCTTTCAAGAAGCATAGCCAAGAAAAGACAGATTTCCAGCTGTTCTTACCTGATTGTATAGCAAATAAGTATTAATCGGAGGCCTGGATTAATTAAATGGCATTTTTCCTATAGTGGTTAGAACCAAAAAATACTGATATTTCATTTTCGAGACTTTGTCTTCATTAATCTAGATCTCATTTCTAGTTTTTTCTTTTTTTGTAGTATTGGATCAAGCCCCAGACCTGGCTCATGCTAGTCAAGTGCTCTATCACTGACCCAATTCCCAGCCCTTTTTAAATTTGATTTGATTTGATTTGGGGGTTTGTGTGTGTGTGTGTGTGTGTGTGTGTGGTTTGGTTTGGTTTGGTTTGGTTTGGTTTTTGTTTTTTTTTGTGTGTGTGTGTGTGTCTGTGTGTCTGTGTGTGTATCCCTGCTGCATTTACCACTGAGCTATCCTCCCTTTTTTTGAGTCAGGTTCTCACTAAAGTTCCTTAGGGCCCCACAAAGTTGCTGAGGCTGCCTTAAACTTGTTCTTTTGCCTCAGCTTCCCAAATCAGTGGGATTGCAAATGTGTGCCACTGTGCCTGGCTAGTATTATATTTCTTAACATCAGGCCATAATTTTTAAAAGTACTAGTCAGGTGAACAATTATTAAATATAAGGTATTTTTTAGTGGTGGAGTATTATTTTTTGGTGGAATGTAAACTAAGTTTATGGTTTGGTTTGTTTCTTTTGCTTTTTGTTTGTTTGTTTGGCTTTTGTGTTTGTGTGTGTGCTGGGAATTGAATCCGGGGGCACTTAACCACTGAGCCACATCCCCAGCCCTTTTTTATATATTATTTAGAGACAGGGTCTCCCTGAGTTGCTTAGGGCCTCACTAAATTGCTGAGGCTGTCTTTACACTCTCAATTCTCCTGCCTCAGCCTCCCAAGCTGCTAGAATTACAGGTGTGCACTACCATGCTTGACTCGTGTTTATTTTTAAAATCAGCATTTTAACCCTATTAAATTTTACTATGAATCCTGAAAAAATGTTAATTTGAGTATTGCATAGTGACTTTAGTATTTAAATGTAATTTTGTGTGTGCGTTTTAATTTAAACCCAAACCTTAGTTTCTAATGTAGGGGTTGACGACCAGTATTTGAAGGTGCAGTCTTTTTAAAAGGATGTAAGAGGATGTTCTAGGAAGGCACTTAACCTAACCCTTGGGTTAATTTTTCTACAACCTAAGCTGCCAGACCACTAGGTGCTGTTGATAGTATTCATAGATAGAACGAATAGCTTCATTTCACTATTAGATTGCTTAAGGCCTTGAAGACTTTTCCCAATTCAAAAAAGAAAAAAGAAAAGAAGCCAAAAGTAGAGTTAGACATTAATATTTTTTCAGGTATTAGTTAGCATACTTTTTTGCTACAGTGGTTGCTACCATGAGCTGCATCCCCAGCCCTTTTCATTTTTTTTTTTTTTATTTTGAGACAGGGTTTCATTAAGTTGCTTAGGACCTTGCTCAGTTTCTGATGCTGACCTTGAACTTGTGATCCTCTTGTCTCAACCTCCCAAGTTACTGGAATTACAGGCATGCACCTGTACCTAGCTTAGTCAGCATACTTTTAACCAGTTGTCAGCTAGCTAAAAGGAAAGAGCAAACATGTAGGCTCCATTAGTGAATGGAGCAGCTGACTTTCTGGAAACAATAGAAAACAGATGGTTAGAATTGTCTACATTACAACTTTTTAGACCAGAATAGCTAGTCCTTCCCTTAAGTGTTATCTTGGTAACATGAGCCAAAGCCTACTAACCTGTTTTAGTATTTTTGTTTTGTTTTGCTTTAGAAAATTAATGTCATATTGATTACCAAAGCTACTATTTCATTGCCAGTATATTACTAAAGTCAGTTGAATGTAGGTTAACTCTGCTTATCAGAGGGTATTTGTCATTACTATTCTGTTTCAATTCTGCAATTTTTTGTATACTTGTATGTATCTTTTCTATTATAATGATGTAGAAATCTTTATTTTTCAACAGGATACATTAATTGTTTGGTCAGAAGCTGAGAACTATGATCTGGCTCTAAGTTTTCAGGAAAAAGCTGGCTGTGATGAGATCTGGGAAAAAATTTGTCAGGTAAGTTTTTTGTTTTGTTTTGTTTTGTTTTCTTTGCAATGCTGGGAATCGAACTCAGGGCCTCTTACTAGGCGGAGTTCTGTCAGGGGGCTACCTCCTACACAGTCCTAAATTTTATTTATTTATTTATTTATTTGTTTTGGGGGTTTACTAGGAATTGAACCTAGAAGCACTTAACCACTGGGCCATACCTCCAGCTGCCCCCCCCCCTTTTTTTTTTTTATTTGTAGGCAGGGTCTCACTTGGTTGCTTAGGGCCTCACTAAGTTACTGAGGCTGAGGCTGGTCTCAAACTTGAAATTCTCCTACCTCAACCTCCTGAGTCACTGGAATTTCAGACATGCACCACACCTGACTGTAGCAATTCTTAGTACTTAAGTTTTTTTAATTAGTTTTGTGGATCGGACAACAATCACAATCATTGTTTATTTCTTGGTTCTGCCAGTAACAGTGCCAAATAATGTAATAAAATGGTTCAAGAAAGTGTAGTGTGAGCCTTCCCATTCCCTATAAGAATTATTTGACATGAGGCCCTAAATCAAACTTTTAACTGAGAATGGTTTGTTTCTTTCTTTTCTACCTTTTATCTTACTAAACAATTAAAAAATAGTAAGATTTTGTGTAATTCACACAAACTATACGTAGAATAAAACCAAAATTGTTTTGTTACTGTTTTGCCTCTAAACCTGTGGATTGTGGTTTGAAAGGGTCAATTTTTTACCTTTTGTTCAGGTGTTCTGTGAGAATTGAATTGAATATTTTGTGAGGAGTTTTCTATAAAATGAGATTGAACTTAAGACCTAAAAAAATTCCCCAACTTATAGACATGCAGTTCATGCAGCAAATGTTTGCTTTTCTCTTCCTGATTCAAGATGAGCTTAGATCATGTGTTAAAACATACTGAAGGGTATAAACTATTAAAAATCACTAATTTATGATGAAAATATTAAAAGTGAAAAATCTCTTATTTAAAATCACAAATTTACAAAAAAGTGAAAATATTATAGTATTTGAGACTTCAGAATATTAATTAAAGTATATGAGGATAACCTTTTTAAATTATAAATTCTAATAAAAGTGATGTTTTATGTACCTCCTGCCACCATGGTACACTAGCGTGTCATACATGTACTCAGTAAACACTGAAAGAAGGAAAAAATAATGCAGAAGACAAACATCTTGTGAAGAACTAAGATGTTGATTAATGTATTCACTATAACATGTATTTATATGATGGATAATATTTTCCAGTGTTCAGCATATAAATTATACCTTGTTTTCCAACTCAGCATTTACTGTTTAATTTGTGGGTTTTGAATATTCATATATTATTGTGAGGAGTAAATATATTTGCACTAATTTTTTTTTTGCTAAAATGTATATTGTACTGTTTTTACTCAGGTAGGTTGGAAGATCCCCCAAACCACTCTCAGGTCCAGTATAATTCATTGAAAAGACTATAAGAATTTAACAAAACTATTATATTTCTGGCTACAATTTATTACAGTGAAATTTTGCAGATTAAAATCACCACATGGGAAAAGACACATGAGGCAGGATCCAGGAAAGTTCTGTCCAGGCTTGAACTTCCAGTTGTCTTTCCCAGTAGACATTGACAGGGTTTATTTCTCCCAGTAACCATGTGGGGCAGTACTCATGAAGTATTGCCAGCCAGAGGAGCTTACCCAAATATTTGCATCCAGGGTTTTCAGTGGGATCATTCACAAAAGCATGGCTAATATTAGTCTCCAGCATCTCAAAATGAAGAATACCTTGTACCATAAACCATATTGTTAGCATAGATATCTGGAACAGCCTAAGGTCCCTTGGTAAACAAAGTCACAGCTTTAAGAAGACTTGTTCAAGTACAGAAAGGTTCTTTGTCAGGAACTGAGCAAGATCCAGACCTTCTTTGGGAAGGTCAATCCCTTTGCCAAGGTTTTTTTCCATCAGAATAATCATAACTGTCTAATGATCTACATTTAATATAGCATTTATACGACAGAGCAATGAGTATGAATATGCCTGTCATTTGAAAGGTTCAGTATGAGGTAGAGCTAAATTTGAAGAAACAACTAATCTGTTTTATAAAGCCACAACATACTTTTTATATTTGTCTGCTAATTTGATTACTCATTTCTCTTCTTTTTTTTTTTTTTTTTTTTTGGGGGGGGGGTGCTGGGGATCGAACCCGGGGCCTTGTGCTTGCAAGGCAAGCACTCTACTGAGCTATCTCCCCAGCCCCCTCATTTCCCTTCTTGATCTACTGTAAATTATACCTTTTGATAAGTTTGTACAGAGCTGTGTAGCATAGAAATTAACCAGTAGTTCATAAAATCCAGTTCTTCCTCAGGCTTGTCACTTTCCATTGGCATTATATCCTCCGAAAGCTTTAACTACATTTCTCAATTGACTTGATAATCAGTATTGTTATTATAAGATTTAGGTACATAAAAGTAGTTGAATCACAGTACCAGTGTTATATTTGTCATAGCATAGTATGGTAGTACATATAACCTGAAAGGTAAGAGTTAATAGATACTAGAAACAGAATCAACATTATTGATATCAGTTATTAACAGTCCAGTTCATCATCATATTGTATGATAAAATGTCAGAATAATGTCACTCATCAGAGTTTATAGACTTCCATTCACCTATGTCAGGTTCTGAGAGCAGAGATGATCTTGGCAAATAGGATCACCCTTCCAGGCATCTGTTGTAATTGAGCTAGGAGATACTATCATCTTGCTCTGAGCCTTTCTTTTTTGTTGTTGTCAGTGGACATTTATTTTATTTTTATTTATTTATATGTGGTTCTGAGAATCAAATCCAGTGCCTCACACATTCTAGGCAAGCACTCTACCCCTGAGGTACCATAACAGCCCTTCTAAACCTTTCTTGAGACACAAATACTAACATTGAATTTCTCTTGTTGCATTACCCATTTATTAATTCCTTTGCCCTCTGTCACTATTTCTCCTCTTCATTTGTTATTGATTTTTATGCAAACTTTCCTAACATTTGAAGGAATATTAGCTTTGACTACTCTGATAGTCCTGTAGAGTTAATTACTGTGTAGCTCATTAGTATACTTGAAAGATTTGTTTATGTTGCTGAATATACATTTAGTTATTGTTCCTAACTACTTTCTGGTGTTCTGTAGAACCCTAATTATGTTTTACTTTTCAGTTCTGGATTGAGTTTGTTTCTCTGTTTGACCAGTATGGGCAGGGATTATAAAAGGAATGATGTTCTACTCCTGACAGCCACTCAGGGGCCAGACTGATAAGGAACACGTTTTAATTTTTCTAAAACATTGCAAAATGGGAAGGAAAGGTGGTATATCAGAGCACTGGCTTCCCTATACCACACTGATGAATGAACCCAGCGCTGCTCTGCCACCTAGTTATATCCCCACCATCCCCACTCCTCTCTACCCCCCCCCCTTTTTTTTTTTGATACAGGGTCTTGCTGAGTTGCCAAGCTATTCTTAAACTTGGGTGCTCCTCTCTCAGCTTCCTGAGTTGCTGGGATTTTAAAAGCTCTGCCCAGAAATTATACTGTTTTTTTTGTTTTTTTGTTTTTTTGTTTTTTTTTTGCTTGCATTTCATTGACCAGTTCAAGTCATACAACTAAAATAAGTGTACTGAAGAACATTTCTTAGAAGGTGCCTGTTGGGACTGGACAGTGTTGTGGATTGCAGAGTCTTTCCCCAAATTCCTCTATGTCCCATTGCCCATAATTTGGCTAAAACCTGGATCAGTCCATTTACGTGTGTCTAGTCTACTAAACAAGTGCCCAAGAGGTACCCTCTCCACCACAGGCCACTCCACCAACTACATCCTCTCCACTGAGCTCCCAACAGACATGCCCATAAGCACTGGATAAATTGAGGAGTAACCTCAATGTTTCAGCTGGATAACTGATGGGATTTGTCTCAAGACACAAAGTAAAAACCATTTTGTTCTCAAAAAAAAAAAAAAAAATCCATCTCCAAAGGGAGAGAATCAGTATTAGAATACTGTTGCCATCTATGTAAATATTTGAATTTATGTGGGGTTGACAGATCAGATCAGTGAAAGTTAACCTTAGAGGATGAAGACCTTGTGAGGATTAGTACTAGATTATTAACACGATAATCAATTTAATACTTCCAGAACATTTTATTCTTGCAAGCTATATTCACTTGAAGCATAAAGGTAACTTATCTGGTTTCCACTTACTTTTTCTTTATAACTTCTGATTATTCTTTCATACCTCATACTCCACTCAGAGTCTTCTAGCTTTTAACTGTTACCTAATACTAAATCTATTTTCTGCTGTTCTTTTTCCTGAGTAGTAAGTTGACAGATTTAGTTGTAAGCTGAGTATTCAAACACTGTAGGCTTAGTGAAACCAGTCTCCTGATCATTCCTCCCTCATTATTCCAATTTCTTTTGAAAAATTTATAATCCTGCTGATGACATATTTTATACTATAGGGGCATTTGTGATTCCTCTTGTAGTTTTCCCTCATCTAGCCCATTGTCTTATCTGTTCCACCACCACTATCCAAATTCAGTTGTACATATAAACTTAAGAATAATGTTCTAATTTGTCTGTAGTCTAAAATTTATCCCATATGAGTGGTACTGTGTTAACTTTCTCTCTCTCTCTCGCTGTGAATGGGTGTGTATACAAGATCATACCCCAGTACCTTGGGCATGCTAGGCAGGCACTCTGCCACTAAGCTCCATCCCCAGCCCAACGACATTAACTTTCTAAGAGAGTTCTGCACTTACGCTTCCTGCATAAAAGCTCAGTGTTTTAGCTTGGTATTCCATGATCTGCCTTCAATTTACATTTCCAGTTTTGGTATTTGCCATATGAATGTCACATATTTCTGTCTCTCTGCCTTTATGCAATCCCCTTGAGCTTTGAGTATCTTTATCTCCTATCTAAGTTTTACCTATCTTTGGGTTCCAAAGATCTCAAATACTGCTGCTTTTATAATTCTTTTCCTGCTCCCCTCCATTCCACCCACTCCCCCCACATACCAAGAGCTGAAGGAAATTCTGACATTTTACCTTGGCATTTTATGTGAATTGCTTTGTGACCATGCTCCTTATACTTTACTATTTATGTGTCATTTTCCCCAAACCCAGCCACACTGTTGAAAACTCAAAAGTAAAAATACTCATCTCTGTAGAAAAAGAACTTAATGTGCATCTGTATATCTACTACTTATTTCTCTAAGCTTAGATCTTTTTTTCATAAGTTGCTTTGGTGGATATAGAAATTTGTGGAACCATTTCTACTAAGGATGTTTTGAAGTAGAAAAGACAGTAGTTGCATTCTTGTGTTAATTAGAAAAACTTTATAGTTAT
This sequence comes from Sciurus carolinensis, assembly GCF_902686445.1. Lineage (NCBI taxonomy): Eukaryota > Metazoa > Chordata > Mammalia > Rodentia > Sciuridae > Sciurus > Sciurus carolinensis. The sequence continues at coordinate 47,634,214 of NC_062225.1, forward strand.
TTTTTATTGAATACTTTATTATAGAAAATTTGTCTTAGCCATGCTTAACCTGAGTTGACAATCTGAATCATAACAGTTCACTATTCATCATTTTGTAATTTTTGTATAGATATTAAGTTGGAGGCTTTATTACAGATGTTAAGTGAATATCTTTCTCTTGGGTTTTTATTTTAAGTGACACAGGCAATTGAACCCAAGGGTGTTTTACCACTGAATTACATCCCCAGCACTTACTAGTTTTTACTTTGAGACAGGGTCTCATTAAGTGGCTGAAACTGACCTCAAACTTCCAATCCTTCTTCCTCAGCCTCCCAAGTTGCTAGATTACAGGGGTGTCACACTGCCCCTGACTGAATGCCATTGTTTTTTTAATTAGACTTTCTTTTTAATATTTTTAGCTGTAGATGGACACAGTATATTTATTTATTTATTTATTGTATGTGGTGCTGAGGATCAACCCCAGTGTCTCACGTGCTAGGTGAGATCTCTACCACTGAGCCACAATCCCAACCCTGAACTTTATTTCTTTAGAACATTTTTAGGTTTGTAGCAAAAGCAAATTTTTTTTCAAAGGCATTTTGAGGAACTCTTATATTTTCTCACTTTTTACAAGGAATAAGGTTTTAGTTTGGTTTAAACTCAGTAGTATCTTAGTCCAGCCAGTGTGACACTGTGATGGATTGCTAAGTATCACACTTAATGGCTGGGTCAGGGTAGGGAGACAAATAGAAGAGTTTGTCTTCTTTAAAATTGAAAGTTACTGGGTATAGTGAAATTATTAAACAACTGTACATTTACATAATATCATTTGAAATATTCAGGCTATCCTGAAATTATAGGTTGGGAAATTAATAGGTCAAACGATCTGTGGTCAGTTACTTGAGACTCGGTTAACTCTAAAGTTGGTCCAATACTTCTCTTAATTAGCAGTGACTACATTAATATTATTGATTCTGTGCAAGGCATTATCACTTAAATTCACTGGTCAGTGGTTTGATTTCCAAACTGTTGGATTCTTTTATATTTTAAGATAACCAGCTTTACTTGGGTATTTTAGGTTCAAGGTAAGGACCCATCAGTAGAAGTCACACAGGACCTCATTGATGAATCAGAAGAAGAACGATTTGAAGAAATGCCTGAAACCAGTCATCTGATTGACCTGCCCACGTGTGAACTCAATAAACTTGAAGAGATTGCTGACTTGGTTACCTCAGTTCTCTCCTCACCTATCCGTAGGGAAAAGCTGGCTCTGGCCTTGGAAAATGAAGGCTATATTAAAAAACTACTGCAGCTTTTTCAAGCTTGTGAGAACCTAGAAAACACTGAAGGCTTACATCATTTGTATGAAATTATTAGAGGAATTTTATTCCTAAATAAGGCAACTCTTTTTGAGGTGATGTTTTCTGATGAGTGTATCATGGATGTTGTAGGATGCCTTGAATATGATCCTGCTTTGGCTCAGCCAAAAAGACATAGAGAATTCTTGACCAAAACTGCAAAGTTTAAAGAAGTTATACCAATTACAGACTCTGAACTAAGGCAAAAAATACATCAGACTTACAGGGTACAATATATTCAGGACATCATTTTACCTACACCATCTGTTTTTGAAGAGAATTTTCTTTCTACTCTCACGTCTTTTATTTTCTTCAACAAAGTTGAGATAGTCAGCATGTTGCAGGTAAGTAAAGTAATTCTTCTGTTTTGTTTTCAAATATTTAGCTCCCTTGTATTTCAAGCTGGTATTCAAAAATATTTCTTTTGTTTACTTTAAATGTTCTATCAAGCATAGATAACTTGACTATCTTAATTTATGAAGGAGAAAAGTTTTTTAACACTACCAACTTCCTTTTTTTTTTTTTTTTTTTTCCACGGCTTCGGGGATTGAACCCAGGGCCTGGTGCTTGCAAGGCAAGCCCTTTACTAACTGGACTATCTCCCCAGTCCACCAACTTACATTTTTAAGTGTTCTCTGATGCAGCTGTTTAAGTTTTTTGTATTTTTTAAATGGAGTTAGATTGTGAACAACAAAATTTATCATTTTAACTCTTTTTGCTTTTGTTTTTACAGTACTAGGGATTGAACCCAGGGGTACTTTACCACTGAGCTACATCCCCAGTATTTTTTATTATTTTTATTTTGAGAAAAGGTCTTGCTAAGTTGCCTGGTCTTGAAACTTGCAATCCTCCTGACTCAGCTTCCCAATAGCTGGGACCACCCCTTGCACATGCTAGGCAAGAACTCACTGGAACTGCATCCTAGTCCTGTGCAGCTTTTTTTTTTTAAATATCTTAAATTTTGAAAAACGCAGTTGTTCGGGGAGTGTGTATGAGTACGTGTGCTTAAAATTTCCCAAATAATTTAACTGTGCAACCAACAGTGACAAACTAATTTTCAGGAAATGATACTTCGGTTATTGGCTTTGCAAGATTTATTTTCTTTGTTTTCAGTTGTAAATAAGAGTTTATATCGTGTTTATCATGTTACTTCTTTATATCCTTATGTATAGCAAGTATGCATTTGAAGATTTTTACATTGATAGTAGAGTATATTCCGTTTCCTACATAATTGCCTTTGTCATTTCCTTATCAGTCACTAAGTTTATTGTGCAGATATTATATACTTTGTGTAGTAGTTCTCCAGATGTGGTCTGTGAACTCTGGAGATCCCTGAAACCCTTTCATACAAGTCCATGAGGTTTTTCCTTTTTCAGCTTCATGTTAATGTGTATTTTTTCATGCACGAAAGCCAAATCAGTGTTTCACAACAGATTGAATGCAAAGAAGAATCTAGTTGTCTTTTAAGCCAGACATTAAAGATATTTACAAAAATGTAAAAGAGCCATTCTCCTTTCTAAACTTTAAAAATTTAAATACTTTCAAAGGCTTCCACTGTAATTTTAGTTATGATAATTATCAATAAATGTAACCTACATAATAAAAACTTTTTGTGGCTCTCCATAATTTTTTAGTTTAAAGGAATCCTGAGAATTTCTGACTTTGTTTTAGCTATATGACTTTATGATATTTCCAGCCGGTATTCACCTTTGAGTTTTTTTGTTCTTCTCCTGTAATAAGTCTGATGGAGGTTAAACATACACATCAGGTTCTTTTATAAAACCTGTTTTGCTTTTTTAAACCATATTATACAATTCAGGATGCTATTTTGCTTATAGACAAAACAATTACCATCTCAGGAGATTGATTGCAGTCACTATATAGTTGATGTAAAGAACCTAATGTCGGAATCTCAAAATTAGTGACTGCTTTTGACTTCCAAAGGGTTTCCAAACCCTTAACAGTAAATCATCAAATGCTTTTTTTTTTTTTTTTTTAATTTTCTTGTTGTTGTTGTTAATGTTGTTGTAGATGGACGGAATACTTTTACTTATTTATTTTTATGTAGTGCTGAGGATTGAACCCACTGCCTCACACATGCTAGGCAAGTGCACTGCCACTGAGCTACAGCCCCACCCTCAAATGCTTTTTTTTTTTTTTTTAAAATGTGCAACTAATCTATAAATATTTGTAATACTTATTTGTCATCTTACATTTATTTTATGATAGTTTTGTAAAATTTATAATATAAATCAACTGTAACTTTAGAAAAAGAAAGTTTGCCAGATACCATGGCACAAAACCTATAATACCAGGTACTCAATAGGCAAAAGCAGGAGGATAACAAGTTTGAGGCTAGCCTCAGAAAGTTAGTGATAAAAAGTGGTTGGGGGCATAGCTCAGTAGTAGGATGTGCCTGTGTTCGATTGCCAATACTACAAAAATAAAAATAAATTTGAAAAAATAAAAAAAGAAAGTCTTATTCATTTCTGGTCCATGAGATTCATTTTCTGTAATACCCAAGTACTATGAACTACCTGTTTGATTTTATGACACTTCCAGCCAATATTTACCTTTCTATTATTGTTACTTTATTTTTAGTGTAAAATATACTCCAGATGATTCTTTTACAAACTATGAATTATTCAAACTGAGGGTTTTTTTTTTTTTTTTTATTCACCTATAATGAGTGTGAGGGAGGTTGAACATACACATTTATTAGGTTCCTTTCATAATACATAGGAGTTCAGGTCTTTTATCTATTATTCACAAATCAGTCATCTGTCACATGCTAACAGTGATGCTGAACTCTACTTTCAAAAATGTATGAAAAGACTGGGCACAGTGGCGCACACCTGTAATCCCAGCACCTTGGGAGGCTGAGGCAGGAGAATCGAGAGTTCAGAGTCAGCCTCAGCAAAAGTGAGGGCTAAACACTGTCTAAATAAAATACAAAAAGGTAAGGCTGGGAATGTGGCTCATGGATGAAGCGCTCCTGAGTTCAATCCCTGGTACCCCCAAAAAAAATATGAGAAGGAGAGTAATCAAGATTGTGGTCCACAGTCTCTGCACATTTCCTAAAGCCCAACTCAGGTTTCTTTGCAGAAATTTCTAGTTAGGTATTAGATGTTTCTAGACATCCTTCTGCCTTTTTAGTATGCATATCTGTGGCTTCGTAAGTGAGTATTAGTGCACTGTTGCTTGAATTCAATAAGGCAAGTGAAAAATGTACACGTTTTAGCTAACTGGACCAAAATAAGGTAGTGCAAAGGTTCAAATAAATAATAGCCTAAATTGGTTAATTAACAGAAATTACATGAAAACATAATGGCTCCTAGTATGCATGTGGACATTGTCTTAAGTCTTTACGATAGGAGCATTAAATTTTAATTAATCTGAATATTCTAGCTAACTGTAGATCAAAATCCCTGTTACCCAGAATGGAGAAATATACCTCAAACTTTCCCCAACCCCATGATACTGAGGATTGAACCCAGGGCCTGACATGCTTGGCAAATGCTCTACCACTGAGCTATGTCCCCAGGCCTTTTTATTTTAAGATGGACTTACTAAATTGCAAGTCTTTCTGGCCTTGAATTTGAGATTCTCCTTCCTCAACCTTAAGTAGCTGGTATTGTGTGAATCTCCTGCTGTGCTCAAAAGTGTTTTATAAATTAAATTCCTAAAAGCCAATAAAGTGAGATTATTTCCTTGCAGATAAGTACAGAATAACACCATTTTCACATCAGTAAGTTTTAATTTCTTTCCCTACTAGAAATGATAGAGGACAAAAATGTTAACATTTTGTTAACAAAATGATCTAAAGCCAACTATTGTCAGTTACTTGCATTTTCCAGTATTCCATAGGTAAGAGTTTAGCATAATGCAAACCCAGCAATTTCAGTGGTTTAGTTCTTTTTTTTTCACATATTATGTAGTTAATAAGGTTAAAGCAATGAGAAATTTCTACCTATTCAGTTACTAATTAAATATGTAAGATCTAGGAAATACTTTTAAAAAAATAGCCCTATTTGCTGTGATATGGTTCTTTTGTGTTGAAGACTTTTTGGGATTCAGTTGTAAGATTTAACATTAAATTGTCTTACTAGATTTGTCCCTTTCTAGCTTGTGTGTTTTGCTTTGGTTCCATTCTTAAGTTAGAACTGAGGAACCTATCCTGAAGTTTGTTAGGTATGACTTTATTTTGTCTTCTTATTTGGGAGACCTGAATTCTGAATCAGTCTCTGTTAGTAGCTGGCCTCAGATAACTCTACTTAGTCTCCTGAAATTTAAAATTGAACTAGGCAGTCTTTGAGTAATGACACGAAACTTGATCTAATTCTAACCTGTTGTGATTCTAAAAATGATGAATAAGATCTGTTTTATTTTGTCTACTTTTACATTATTGCAAAGAAGTTTGACTTAGACTTTTTTAAACATAACCCCTTTTTCCCACAGGTTTTTTTGTTTTATTTTGTTTTTGTTATTTTGGTTTTTTGGTGGGATTTTGTTACTGTTGTTTTGTTTTTGCTGTACTGGAATTGAACCCAGGGGCCGCTTAACACTGAGCTACATTCCCAGCCCTTTTTATTTTATTTTGAGAGAAGATTTTGCTGAGTTGCTCAGACTGGTGGCCTGTGTTCCTCCAGCCTCAACCACCACCACCAACACCTGGCCTCCCACAAGGTTTTGTTGTGTTACCTAGAAAAACAGCTACATACAATTGGAGTTATACAGTTGTGTTTTATTAAAATAAAAACTCTTAAAACCAAGTAGAAAAGAAAACGTTCTAAAGAGATTAGTTTAATTAGTTTGAGAAGCAAGTTCAGGAAAAAGCATTCCAACTATATGATGGGCTTTTAAGCTGTCAGTCATTTTAATATACATTGGAAGAGTTTATTTTCGTAGCTTAAAAAGTAATATCAATTATAATGCTGAAATCCATAGAAAATATACTAGGAATCAGAACGCATTCTTCCAACAAACTATAACACTTGAGATTGCTTCTGTGTATAATATTGTATGCAGTTCCAGCTGTCCACTCACAAGTATTGAGTCATATAAGAAGAATTTAATTGGCAAATTGCATTTGTCTAGAAGTTGGAACTTTTTTCCTATGAAAATATTCTGACAAAGTTAATGTTCAGAAAGGAAAGGATGAAGATTTAATTGGGAGAGATATAGGAAGATAAGAATTTATAAAAGTTGCGAATGGAGGTAAATATGTACTTATGTATTGAAATAAAAATATTGAGACCAGCCGGGCTCAGTGGTGCACACCAATAAAAAGGGCTGGGGATGTAGTTCACTGGTAAGGAACTCCTGAGTTCAATATCCCCACCCCCAGAAATAAATGTTGAGACCAGAAGTATTTGGAAAAAAGCGATTGAGGAACAAATGAAAGATTTCATAAACATTTGAGTTTCCTCAGAAGATGGATGATTCAGGCCACATTACATAAGGAATCAGTGAAATCAGTAAGAAAAGAAACACCTTTTGAGTCAGGCAAATGAAAGTTTTATCTTTAAATAGCACCCATTGATTGGTGGTTAGTGGGTGGGCACATTATACTTTCTATGATTTCCCCGCCCTGGTGCTCGGGATTGAACTCAGGGCTTCACACATTTGAGGCAAACATGCTAACTCTGGACTACATACATAGCCAGTCCTCCAGTGGTTTTCATTGATGAAAGCCAGCATATTTCAAAATGATGAGCCACAATAAGAAAAAATGCAGGTATTTGAAGTATATCCTTTTGTATTGTGTCTTGATTTTACTGTCAACTCTACATGTTATTTCTGTAAACATTTGTAAAACATACTACTTTAATTAAAACTAATGGAAACTGTATTTGAGAAGAAACTCTGAATATATAACTAAAGCTTAAAAGCAGCAACAATTTCAACAATTTTCTTTTAGCAGATTTTGAATAAATCTCCAAAGCAAATTTCTTTTCTTTTCTTTTTTTAATGGCAATACTGGGGCACTTTACCACTGAGCCACATTCCCAGCCTTTTTTTTCTCTATTATTTTGAGATAGAGTTTCACTAAATTGCTGAAAACTGGCTTGAACTTGCAGTCCTTCTGCCTCAACTTCCCAGATAGCTGGGTTTACAGGTGTGCACCATGGCACCTGGTTGAATTTCAATATTTATGTCTTTTTTTCTTCATAATTTCATACTCTGTGCTTATTATATAAAAGATAGTTAAGCAATAATAAATCAGTCCATATCCAGAATACAACCAGAAGTAGCATTTTAATTGTATCCCTGTGAACTTTAGACACAGATTTATGTTTTGGAAAAATACATACTCTGCTGTGTTTTTTTTTTTTTTTTTTTTTGTCCTTTTAAACAGTACATAGGGAAATTAATTCTTGTCTTTATACCTCAGAGTCATAAAAATGAAGTTACTGTAGTGATTTTTCATATAATTATATTCTTGGAGACCACAACATGTGAGACTCTACTCCAGTTACCTGTAGATTATTATATTTACTGAGTTCTTGTGTTTTAAATGGCTTTGTAATTCTACCTGCTTTTATGGGGAAGGGAGTGAGATACTGGGGACTGAACCCAGGAGTACTTTACCACTCATTCCTTTTTATTCTTTTGTTTTTTTTTTTTGTTTTGAGATAGGGTCCTATTAAATTGCCAAGGATAGCCTTGAACTTGAGATCCTCCTGGCTCAGCCTCCTGTATAGTCGGGATTATAGGCACACAGCACTGTCTTTGACTTGTTCTGTTTATAATCTACTATGAACTGACATGAGATTCTCAAACTTTTTTCTTTATTATTTTTATTGGTGATTATAACAGTGGGATTCATTGTCAGCATATTCATACATTTACATAACATTATTTGATCAGTTTCATTACTCAAAAACACTTTCCCACCTCCCTTGTTCCCTCCGCCTGGTCCCCTTCTTGTATTCTACCGGTCTCCTTTCTATTTTTCTGAGACTCCCCCTACCCCTTATTTCCTTTATTTCCTCTAGCATCCACATATGAGAAAAAAAAAAATATATATGACCTTTGACTTTCTGAGTTGGCTTATTTCACTTAATATGAATCTCCATCCATTTTCCTGCAAATGACATAATTTCATTCTTTTTTATGCCTGAATAAAACTCCATTGTGGATATATATCACATTTTCTTTATCCATTTATCTGTTGATTAACACCTAAGCTGATTCCATAATTTGACTATTATGAATTGCTGCTGTAAACATGGGTGCACACATGCACTGCTGTAGTATGCAGACTTTATGAATTTTGCTTAAATAAAGAGTAAATAGGCCCTGAAAGAGCGCTGGAGAATGTATCAAAGTGAGTTGCTGCCACACCTCTTAGACATTTCTTTTGTTGAGAGTTATTTTTTACAGTCAAGTGAGGTGTCTCACACCTGTAATCCCAGTGGCTCCAGAGACTGAAGCAGGAGGATCATGTGTTCATAATCAGCCCCAGCAACTTAGCAAGGGCCTAAACAACCTAGGGAGACCCTGTCTCTAAATAAAATACATATAAAAGGACTGAGTGGTTAAACATAAACACCCCTGGGTTCAATCATTGGTACCAAACAAAGTTCTTTATACTGAGATTTCTAGCTAAATTAAGATATTATTGAATGTATAACTAGAAATGAATGATATAGTCAGTTTTTGGAAAATTATAAATCTAATCTAAAATTTTAGGTTTCGTGAATGAAAATGCTGTTTACTTTTCATCAATTTTTATTATAGTTTGTGTGAATCATAAATGAATACATCTTCTGTTAATATTTCATAGTAATTCTTTTAATGCAGGAAGATGAGAAGTTTTTGTCTGAAGTTTTTGCACAATTAACAGATGAGGCTACAGATGATGATAAACGGCGTGAATTGGTAAGCTGTTCTTGAAATTTACATTCTTCAAGAGGACTTACCCTTTTGGCATGCATTGCTTTTAATCTTGAATTTGTTAAGAGTTTTGTTTGTTTTTTATAATTAGTATGGAATGAAAGATATGTATTAAGTTGAACTATATAATGATTATTCAAAGTTTCTGGAATTTTTTTTATATGTTTTATAAAACTTGAGATATTCTGATATGTTTTCCCCCCCAATAAGGGAATTTGAGTGCCTCATAAATCCCAAAATCAGATAAAGTGACTCATGTCAGAACTATAAACTCATATTTTTTGTAGTTATAGATATTTATAAATGCAGATTCTTTTCTTTTTAAACAAGAGGTATAAGAATGCTTCTTAAATATGGGAATGATGACTTGTCTTTTTGGAAATATTTTTTATTTTTTAATATATTTGCAAACTTTATAAGATACAAAATGTGTTGGGGGTGGGGGGAAATAGTGATTGCTGATTACCAGATGTTTGCCCCTTTTTCAAACATAATCAGGTTTTGGAATTTTTAGGAAGTCGTGAAAAATCAGTGACTTAAAGCTGTAAGTTATAATCTTTGTAGTTACATTTATTAGAAGCCTACCCAGGTTTCTCATTTGCAAAATTAGTGTTTTAAAACGTAGAATCTCTGATGTCCTTTCTACTTAAAATTATATCGTGTTTTTGAGGGCTCATTGGGAGCCCAGCAACAGTTTATTATAGGATGGTCTCTATTCAAATGACTTACTTGGTACTCTTCTACTATAATGTGTTTAGAGAGAATAGTGTTTGAGTAATAATACTTTTTAATGGAGTGTTAGTTTTCAGTATCTCTTTCAATGTAAGTTTTGGGAAGCCAGGATACTGTGAAAAGACAAGAGCCTTCAGAAGGATGAATTTCATTCTGTGGCAGATCACACTATAGCGTGCCCAAGTTTATTTTATGTTTATCAGCTTCTCACTTTAATTTTTAACATTACAGGTTAATTTTTTCAAGGAATTTTGTGCATTTTCTCAGACATTACAACCTCAAAACAGGGATGCATTTTTCAAAACTTTGGCAAAATTGGGAATTCTTCCTGCTCTTGAAATTGTAATGGTAATTATATGGTTTCTTTTCATGCTTTTGAAATTGTGACTTTGAAATTGATTTATATTATAGACAGGAAAGAATTTATTGTAGTAACGTATATTAAATTCTAGAGTTTGGTAAGACATACTGAATTCTATCATTTAGTTTTTATTCACCTGATAATGAATTACTGCAAGAATGATGTCAGTTCTCATATTTTTATTTAATTTATAATATTAATGTTATGATTTACATATGATAAATCTCTGAGTGAAGAAGAATCTCTTATGTTTTTGAAAGATCATTATATTTTCTGTAACAAGTGTGTTTCATAGAAGCCAATGGTTTTTTTGTTGTTGTTAGTTTTTTGTTTGTTTGTTTTAAATATCTTTTTTTTTTTTTTTTTTTAAGACCAGTGAGTGGTTGAGGGCAGACTGGCCCAAGGGGTCTAGTATTACAATATGGGTTTAGGGCATGGTTCTCAGAATTCATTTATGAGTTTACCCATTGGAGTTTACTGAAAGAAAAATTAACATGAGACTTCTTTTTTGGTGGTTCTAGGTATTGAATCCAGGGCTTTGTATATGCTAGGCAAGTGCTCTACCACTAAGATATATTGCCAGCCCTTATTTTTTATTTTGAGGCAGGGTCTTGCTAAGTTGCCCAGGGTGGTATCAAACATGTGATTGTCCTGCCTCTGCCTTCCACATATCTGGGATTATAGGCAAGCCCCACTGTGCCTGACTAAAATGAGAAATTTTTATTCATTTTGATTTGATAAGCAATCCATTATATATTAACAAACAAAATTTTCCCAAATCAGAATTGAGAAGCATGAACATCATTTGCCATGTTTTTGTTTTGTTCTAGTTTTTCTTTCTAATCCCTTTAATGTCTTAATGGTATTAGCTAGATTCTCATAGCTACTGCTCTATTTTAATTATTTTAAATATTTTCTTAGTTGTCAGTGGACCTTTATTTTATTTATATGCAGTACTGAGAATCAAATCCAGTACGTCACACATGCTAGGCAGACAACCCACAGCCCCTGCTGTATTTAATTTGTCAGGTCATGTAGCTTCTGGAAAATCCCACTGTATTTGTGATTAAGAATGAAAAAGACAAAATCTTTCTATTAATATTATGAAAATAGTTTTAATCTGTGCACTTCCTGAAAAGGATATTAGACCCCTCAAAAGGATTCCCTGAACCACACTTTAAGAACTCGGGGATTTTTTTCCACGGTCATTGCTTTTAGAAAAATAAGTTATGGGAAAGGGATAAAAATGCCCAAAAAGTGTTTCTGTTTGGCAAGCCATGGAAGATGGAATCAGTTGCTGAACAGTAATCCTATTAAGTATAGGACAAAAGACAGATTTTGAAAGACTTTGATGGAAGTATATTCAATTTTTTGTATATATTTTAAATAAATGCCCTCCCTGAAGTTTTGGTAGCATTTTTAAAGCATTACTTTATAATCTTATGCTGATTCTTATTTTTAAAAATCTGTGAATATTTCTTTGTGATGGTAAAAACCAGCAATGATTTATCAGTGAGCTGCCCCAGAATTATAATATTTATAAAAAGAAAGGAAGAAAATCATGGAGAAATTGTATATTTTGATTACAGATCAGTATCTTAATTCAACTTGAGAGATAATACATGGATTTGGAGTGGGGAAGGTAAATGCAAGAATAAAGTTTGTTAACAGTCTCTAATTAACCTAGCTTTCCTTTTATCAGGGCATGGATGATTTGCAAGTCAGATCAGCTGCTACAGATATATTTTCTTATCTAGTAGAGTTTAGTCCATCTATGGTTCGAGAATTTGTAATGCAAGAAGCCCAACAGAGTGATGATGTAAGTAATAATACTTGGGTTCTATGTGAATTACTTGTGGAATAGTGTTAATAAACTATTGTGAAAAAAAGCATAACTGTAATCTTAAATTTTAGAACAAAATATGTTTCTGATCAATTGTGACTTTGGCAAATTCAGAATATGTTGCAGTTTTTTATTATGAAGAAAAAACAGATACTCAACAAACCAGTATTGGCATAAAATATAATTAAATCAACTTTTTTTCTTTATTCCTACCCAGTACTAAGAATTGAATACAGGGCCATGGACATGGTAGGAAGGTGCTCTGCCACTGAACTATATCCCCAGTCCTCAAATCAGATTCTTAAATATTGATTTTTTTTTTTTTTTTTTTTTTAATTTGAAAAGCTAAAGAAATGGAATTTTGGATCCTTAGGATATTTGCAGGTCAGGTTCTTATGACTAAGAAATTGCTTTCATTTGTTCAGTTTTCTTCTAAAGTGGAAATGAAATTTTAATGAGACATATTCATTGTGTCTTCCCACTGCAACAAATTTTAAATTTTCCCCTTAAAACTATTTTATGGACAGAATGAACACATAACTGTAATTTGTTTTTTCTTTTAATATAAAATTATTTTAGTGTTAAATAGATGGTAATTGAAGTGTAACTATGCCCTTGAGGAAGGTTTTTGATTCCCAATTTTGATTAGTTCAGCTATCTAGTTAATTAGAGATTGCAGTTTTATATGTTTCTTGTTTAATCTTTCTTTTTAAGATCCCCCTACTCCCTATGGTGCTAGGGATAGATGTCAGGACCTCACACTTGCTAGGCATGTGCATTGCCATTGAGCCCATTCCCACAGCCCCAACCCTGGGTCTCTTAATGTCTGCTTAAATTTTACTTCCTATATTTTTAATACTTTTTGTTTGTTTGCTATACTGGGGATAGAACCCAGGGGTGGTTTATCACTGAGCTACATCCCCAGCACTTTTTATTTTATATATTAAAAATAAAATATACAGGGTCTCACTAAGTTACCAAGTCCTCAATAAGTTGCTGAGACTGGCCTTGTACTTGCAATATTAACTTCCTACCTTAGCCTCCCAAGTTGTTGGGATTATAGTAACGCGCCACATACCCAGTTCCAATTTTTTTAAAGGAATTTTATTTTAGAATCAGTTTGTTTTAATACTATATTTTAGGCATTAGAGAAATAATATTTAGTGTTAAGTAAATTTTAACTTTTTTTAAAAGTCAGATGATGCTAAATCTGATTTTAAATAAATACCTAGTTTATTTAATCATTTTATAATCTCACTGTTGATGTTTTTATCTTAGTAGCATTCTTTACAGAAGATAACTTTGAAATTAATGCTCCCGGACTGGGAATATTGTTCAGTAGTGGAGTGCTTACTTAGCATGTGCAAGATCCTGGGTTCTATCCCTAGTACTGGGGGGGTTGGGGAGGGAATAATTCAGCATGCCCAAAATTGCTGTTTTAAAAAAAGAAAAATCAATTAACATTCCCATTACTCCATCCTTAGTGGTGTGTATGATTAAAGGCATTCATCATAAAGTGACCATAAATCTTACTTAGACCATGATAATCCTAAACAATTAACTTTTAGAATTCTTAACTCTGAAAAATTGATTTGTTTTCATTGACAGTATTTCATTGTTTCATTTAATTGATGCATAAGCCTGGAGAAGAAATCGTTAAAGGCTCTTTTTCAGTTTCTTTCCTTTTTTTTTTTCTCTCCTTCCCTTTGAGACCGGTTCTCCCTGTGTTGCCCTGGCTGGTTGAATTCCTCAGCTTAATATCCACAACTTCCCCACCCCCTCCAACCTTCCAAATAGCCAGAGTGATAGGCCTATGCCACTGTACCTGGCTTCTCTTCTTCCTAAAATGATAGTCTTCAAGGTCTTTCATTTTTCTGAGTTTCTAAGACTTAACAATTTTATCATTTGAACTTTTCCTTAAAGTAATTGTTAGCCTAGAAGAAAGATATGCATAAAATTTTTTTAAATTTTTTTCAGGATTAAGGATTCTACATAACAAAGTTCTAATGTAGAACTTGAGGAAGTATTGTTATTTTCTTCAAATGTTAGAATAGGTTTAAGTATTAGAGATGTACACACACATATTTGTGGTAATCGTTCAACTTTATATGCATGGACTTTTTATTAAATTCTTAAGTGAATATTTAAAAAATAAGCCAAAAAATTTTCCATAACATCCATCAGTTTTTTTACTCTGCTACTTTAGTATAATCTTCCTGTTCTTGCTATTCTTTCTTTCTTCTCTTTTTTACTATATTCCTGGGACCTAAGATACACAAATGCTAATATTTTCTTTGTCTTAACAGAAAGTGTCAGAAAATTTTCATGTAAATTTGAAATGATTACCATTGGCTGATAATGACTGTATAATTACAAAATGTGTCAAAAGAATCAGTGAAAGAAAGCATGTTAAATTCTGATTCTCAGTGAGATGCAGCTCAGAAACTGGATAAGTTCAGAATTCTGTGCTTAAGTACCTCAAACTTTGTAATTACTTTGAGAATTATGATTTTGGGATTTAACCTGGGGTGCTTTACCACTAAGCTACCTCCCCAGCCCTTTTAATTTTAATTTTGAGACAGGGTCTTAATGTGTTGCTTAGGGCCTTGCTGGTTTGCTGAAACTGGCCTTGAACTTGTGATCCTCCTGCCTCCATCTCCCTAGTTCCTGGAATTATAGGCATACACCTCCATGCCCCCCGACCCCAGCTTGGGCAATATTCTTTTTGGGTTTTTTTTTAGATATACATTACAGAATATGTTTATTATATATTATAATAAATATATTATACATACATGGAGTATAACTTATTTTTGTGATTAAACATGATATGGTTGTGTATTCATATATGCACATAGGAAAGTTATGTCTAATTCATTCTTCTATCTTTTCTATTTCCACCTCCACTTCCCTTCATTCCCTTTTGTCTAATCCAGCAAACTATTATTCTCCCACCCACCCACCCACCCACCTTACTGTGACTTAGCATCTGCATAGCAGAGAGAATATTTGACCTTTTTTGGGGGGATTGGCTTATTTCACTTACTATGATAATTTCCATTCCATCCATTTACTGGCACATGCCATAATTTCATTTTTCTTTATGGCTAAGTAATGGTCCATTGTGTATATATACCACATTTTCTTCATTCATCTGTTGAAGGGCACCTAGACTGGTTCCATAGCATAGCTACAGTGAATTGAGCTGCTATAAACATTGATGTGGCAGCATCACTGTAGTATGGTGATTTTAAGTCCTTTGGGCTTATACTGAGGAGTGGGATAACTGAGTCAAATGGTGGTTTAATTCCAAGTTTTCTGAGGAATCTCCATACTGCTTTCCAGAGTGGTTGCAACAATTTGCAGTCCCACCAAAAATGTATGAGTGTGCCTTTTTACCCACATCCTTGCCAATATTTATTGTTGCTTGTATTCTTGATAATTGTCATTCTGACTAGAGAAGGAATCTCAGTGTGGTTTTAATTCGGGGCATTATTCTTAAGCCTGCTTAAAATGTACTTAAAGACCAAAAGTATTTGCTTCTAAGTAAGAATAGTTTCATGTTGGAATGAATGAAATCAACAGGGGCATCATTTCTTTTAAAACTTTGATTTAGAATTAAAACTTGAAATACTTCCCAGAAACTGGTTAAACTCACTTGAATATTGTTATTTTTTTAAGTGCCAAATAGTAGGTATGACATTGTGGGTCCTGTGGTCTCTGTCACAACTTATTTCAACCACATGGTAACATGAACTGGCCATTAACAGTTCGAAAATGAGTGTGTGTGGCTTTATTCTAATAAATGTAATTTTTTTATTATAAAGCAAGCAATCAGTGGAGTAGTTTTGTAGTTTGCTGATTCCTATGTTAGACCTCTTTCTCAGAATGCTGTAAGTAAATCATACTGGTATTTATAAACTCATAAATTGTAGATTATAATTACAGAATCTACAATGGCAATTTGAGAAAAGGAGCAAAAAAAAGGAAACCATGGGAGGCATTAATGGAAAGGAGTAATTGGGATCTTTAAGAGGGCATTCTCTAAAATACATTTCGGTGGTGCAGCATTGGAATTGATTTCACTATACTTCCTCCATCAAAGTCTAAGATCAAGTCATTGACATTAGAAGGCATTTTCCAGTAGTTTTTCCTAATTTTTCACTATCCTACTGAAACTTCTTGAGTATGAATTTTCTTGCCTGAGTGATGTGGTTGTTGGAGAAACAAGGAAAAGAAGTTAGATTTCTACTATAGCATTAATACTACCAAAGATATCTACCAGATACTGTTGTCTTTTGATATCTTTGGAAAATTGATTCCACGATACCCCCTCACCCTGCCCAGGGTGCCAAAATCAGTGAATGTTCAAGTTCTTATATGAAGTGACATAGTATTTACATGTATACTTTAAATCATCCCTAGATTACTCGTAATGTCTCAACCAGTATAAATGCCATGTAAGTAGTTAGCTGTATTGGTTTTAGGAAGTAATGGCAAGAAAAAAGTATGTACATGTTAATTGTAACTGCAGCTTTTTTTTAACAAATATTTTTTATCTGATATTTGTTAAATAGTTTGCAGAACCCATGAATAACAGCTCCTTACATGGCATTTATATCATTTTAGGTATTATAAAAGAGACTTGAGTATCTCATGATATTGTTAACTGTGGGGTTGGTGGTTTTTGAACCAGTTACCCACAGATATCATAGTAGGACCACTATTTGTGAGTGAATTTAGTCATGAATTATATTTGAATAACTTTGCTGAGACGGAGTACCTCAGGGATAGGACTATCTTGCTATTCCTTCTTTTTCTATGCAACTTAACCTCTAGATCTGTGGTTAATTTGAGTATTTAACAAGTTGCTTGTTACCTTGCAAAGCCCTGACTTCCAGCTATGGCTAGCTACATCTGAGATAGGCAGTGGAAGATTCCTTTCTTTGAGGGCTTTATATAGCTTTTATAGCCTGCTAGGTCCTATTGGTGTAAGTTCTCTAAAGGTGATCTTAGAGATTGAGTGATCACAAAGTTTACTTATTCTGAAGTTTGGCAGTTAAACTACCTCAACTATTTAGTAGGCTTCCAAATTATTTGTTCCTTATAGATTCAGAAGGTCTTATTTAAATATAATCCTTAAACCTGAAGATTTCCTTTTACCTGTTGACCTTGTACCCTTTCTCAAGTTACTGTCTTGAAAAAGTTCTAAAGAATGAGATCCTGTGGTGCTTATAAACTTTGTCCAGCAGAGAACTCTTATAGAAGATCTTTTTTAAAAGCAGTTCTTTTATCTCCTAAAAAAGATGTAGCTCTCTATAGCTGTTTCTATTGGCTTCACTATGAAATATATAAATGGTCTTTTTCTCTTTACAATTTATGGGACTCCCAGTGAACACAGTTCTCTTTTTATCTCTCTGCGTATAGATCAGCACAATTTTTGCCATTGGTACTTAAGAGTTTTGCAGGATTTGTGAGAGACTTATCTTTGAGAGAGAAGACAAATATGAATGTCAGGAGGACATTCATTCATTTCAATAAATGATCTGTACCTTAAGAAGTCTTTCTTTGCCACTGTGTTTTTATATAGGTATTACTTAAATCCATTATTTGTAAAAATGTTTGCCTAGTTTTATGTGGGTGAATTTATATAAGAGGATTACATATAATAGAACAGATTATTTGAGGTGCTAATTAACTGGTAGAGTCCAAATTGTATAAATCTTTTAACTAATGCATAAAAATTGTACATATTTATGGGATCTTTGTGTTTCAGTATGTGTACACATTGTGCAATTTGTATATGTGTGTGTGTGATAGTGGGGATCAAACCCAGCTCCTTGCTCATAATAAGCAAGCTGTTTACCTGAGTTACATCTCCAGCCCTGTGTAATATTTAAATCAGGGTAAACACATTTGCCATCCTAAACATTTATCATTTCTTTATAGCACATAGCTCTGAAAGCTATTTTGTAATTCCTCTTTGAAGAAATAGCACATCATTATTATGTACATTACATAACAATACTTGATAATAAACAACTACATTTATTATTTTAGAATGTACATCTACTTAATGTTAAAAAATCATTTTTTTGGCCTGCTGTCTTTGCCACCTGCTTCATCAAACTTTCACTTACTAGTGACTTCCTTTATTTTATGGCCTTAAAATGACTAGTGTTCATTTCCTTCATTTCTCATTTCTCTTTATTATTTTTTCTATACATGTGCAACTTTACATAAACATATTTATTCAAAGATTTAGTGTTTTTTCAAGTTTGTGACTTATTTAGCCAGGCATAGTGGTATGTGTTGGTAGTCCCAGCTACTTGGGAGACTGAGGCAAGAGGATTGCTTGAGCCCTGGTGTTGAAGACCAGCCTGGGAAACATGACAAGATCCTGTCTCTTTGGGGAAAAAAAAAAAAAAGAAAAAGAGAAAGAATATTAAAAAAAAAAAAAAAAAACTTACTGCAAAACAGTATGCCATGTTAGGGAGGTATCATCCTCATACATCTCTTTCTTGCTTCGTCTCTTGATTGCATCATTTCCTCTTATGCTTGATTTAATCTTATTTTATTCATTGTCGTTCAAGGAGCAGTAGGCCACACCATATGTTTATAAATATAGCCTGGGTTTGTGGCAAGCTATGCCATAGGTTTTTGTAACTACTCTTTGTGTTGTTTGAACAACAAAATAACCTAATAATGCTCTTTTGCTCCCTCAAATCCACTGAGCTAATCTAATGTCAAAACTTGCCTTTGACATACTAATCACTTTTTGTTCTGTTTTGCTTAGAATTTCTACTTTTGGGGCGGGGGGTCAGTATATTGATTATTTTCTTTTTTTATTGTAAACGGGATACATCTTGTTTCTCTGGTTGTACATGAAGTAGAGGCATACCATTTTTGTAATCATACATTTACATAGGGTAATGATGTTTGACTTGTTATTTTTCCTTTCCTCCACCCCTCTTTTTCCTCTATATAGTCCATCCTTCCTCCATTCTTGCCTCCCTCCCACCCCCATTATGTACCATCATCCGCTTATTAGCAAGTTCATTAGTCCTTTGGTTTTTTGGGATTGGCTTATCTCGCTTAGCATGATATTCTCCAACTTCATCCATTTGCCTGCAAATGCCATAATTTTATTCTTCTTTATGACTGAGTAATATTCCATTGTGTATATATACCACAGTTTCTTTATCCATTCATCTGTTGAAAGGCATCTAGGTTGGTTCCACAATCTGGCTATTGTGAATTGAGCAGCTATGAACATTGACGTGGCTGCCTCACTGTAGTATGCTGATTTTAAGTCCTTTGGGTATAGGCCAAGGAGTGGGATAACTGGGTCAAATGGTGGTTCCTTTCCAAGTTTTCTAAGGAGTCTCCATACTGCTTTCCAGAGTGGCTGCACTAATTTGCAGCCCCACCAGCAATGTATTAGTGTACCTTTTTCCCCACATCCTAGCCAACACCTAGAATTGCTACTTTTAAAGAAAATATATAGAATGCAAGGAAATTTTGTAATGCCAGTTGTTTTGTAACTCTTATATTAAAGCTAATATAATAAATCTACTTAACTAGATTATTATATAACAGATATAACACAATGTTCATCCATTTATCTCCTATAAAGAGTTGAGTGCTAGGTTATACTTCTTGTCTGTTGTTTTCAAATTGTTTTATTTAGTATTATACAATGTGTGATCTTACTTGTTTAATTAATCTCTAAATTTATGCCTCATTATCTAGAATAAGAATCTAATGTAGAACCTCTAATGAACAAAATCACTAGATTGTGTTTTATAGTTTCCTATAAGCTGGGGCATATTCTACTTTTTTTCTCTCTTTCTTTTAGAGTGGTTTTTTTTTTTTTTTTTTTTTTTTTTTTTTTTTTTTTTTTTTTTTAGTGTACCTAAAATATATTTGGTAGATAAAACAGCAAAGATCCATAAGAATAAAAAATTTGAACATCACATTCCATTTATGCTTGAAAAGCCAGTGTGGCCAGGTGCAGTGACACACACCTGTAATCCCAGTGGCTCGAGAGGTTGAGGCAGGAGGAACATGAGTTCAAAGCCAGTCTCAGCAAATAAGCAAGACCTTGAGCAACCCTGTTTCTAAATAAAATACAAAAGGCTGGGGATGTGGCTCAGTGGTTAAGTGCCCCTGGGTTCAATCTCCAGCACACACACACCCCAGAAAAAAGAAAGTAAAATAAAAGCGAGCGTGTATCTGGGCACAGTGACACATGACTATAATCCCAGGAGCCTGAAGCAGGAGAATCACAAATTCAAGGTCAGCCTGAGCAACTTAGCAGGACCCTGTCTCAAAATAAAATTTAGGGCTGGGGAGGTAGTTCAAAGGCATAATGTTCATGGGTTCAACCCCCAGTACTGAAAAAAAAAAAAGCCAATGTATTCTTGGGTACAATTTCCATTATGGCCATTAAATCTAAATTGTCCCTTGTGATGTTCAAATATTCTAAAATCATGATGAGACAGTTATCTTTCTGATTTTGTTTTTGTTTTTTTTTTTTTTTTATCTTTTTTTTATTATAAACAATTGGGATACATGTTTATGTTGTTTCTCTGTTTGTACATGGTGTAAAGGCATACCATTTGTGTAATCATAAATTTACATAGGGTAATGTTGTTTGATTCATTCTGTTATTTTTTCCCTTCACCACACCCCTCCCACCCCTCTTTTCCCTCTATACAGTCCTTCCTTCCTCCATTCTTGCCTCCCTCCCTAACCCTAACTCTAACCCTAACACTAACCCCTCCCACCCCCCATTATGTGTCATCATCCACTTATTAGCGATATCATTCGTCCTTTGGTTTTTTGAGATTGGCTTATCTCACTTAGCATGATATTCTCCAATTTCATCCATTTGCCTGCAAATGCCATAATTTTATCATTCTTTATAGCTAATATTCCATTGTATATATATACCACAGTTTTTTTGTGTGTGTGGCATCAAGTATATTGTAATATTTCATGAAATGACATGTTACATGACTTTAATACGATTACACTTCAGAAGTAATAGTATTTTGTTGAAAATACCACAGTTTCTTTATCCATTCATCAATTGAAGGACATCTAGGTTGGTTCCACAATCTGGCTCTTGTGAATTGAGCAGCTATGAACATTGATGTGGCTGTATCTCTGTAGTATGCTGATTTTAAGTCCTTTGGGTATAGGCCAAGGAGTGGGATAGCTGGGTGGAGTGGAATTTTTTCAGCATAGTGTTTTTAGAATTTTGAAACTCTTGTCTTGGTTTTTCTTTGTATGATTCTGATTTTGTTCTTTCGGTTGGTTTATTTGTCTTACATTCAAATGAGGTTTAACGTGAACATGTTTTCTTTCAGGATATTCTTCTTATTAATGTAGTAATTGAACAGATGATCTGTGATACTGATCCTGAGTTAGGAGGTGCAGTTCAGTTAATGGGACTTCTTCGTACTCTAATTGATCCAGAAAACATGCTGGCTACAACTAATGTAAGAAATTACTCTGATATTGAAAATTTTGACCTAGACAGTTTTACATGACTTTTTAATGAAATTTTGAGAAACAGTCAGTACCTTCATTTGTACATTTAGTATTCACAAAGCAGTGGTGTTCTTGTAGCAGTTCACTTGCAGCATATACAAGTTTATAATTGTTAAAATCTTACTAATCTGTTAACTTCATAAAAATTCATATGCAGCATTGTGAATATCCTTGAAACAACTACACCATGGTACTATAAAGTAGTAAATAAAAGGGTAAATTTTATATAGTTCTCTGACAATAGAAAGAAAAGAATGTATACTGAAGGACCTCTTTTTTTTTTTTTTCCTCTTTAATTTTGGCAGTACTAGAGATTGAACCCAGGGGCACTCCACCACTGAACTACATCCCCAGCCCTTTAAAATTAGAGAATACATGCATTACTTGAATCTTTACTAGTTTGTGGGCCCAGTTGTGTGAAAAATAGTGGCAAAAAGTCAAATGATAAATTGTAAACTTCAAGTTCTAAATTTTCATATTCTTGCATATTGACTTGATAAATTGATTCAGTAGTTGTGCAAATTTGGATAAGTATTGAAATCCAGATTTTAAGCAGCTTACCAATCACATGACATGATTGTTCATTTCTGTGTTTTTCCTTCTTTCTTTTTTATTTAAACCACAGATGTTCTACCAGTGAGCATAAATATCCCAGTTCTTTTATTGTTTGAGATAGGGTCTTACTCAGTTCCAAGGCTGGCCTCAAATTTGTGATTCCCTCTGGTTCAACCTCCCAAGTTATTGGGATTATTGTGGTGGCTCACGCCTGGCTTGTTTTTCTTCTTTTTTAAGTGGTTTTTTGTTGTTGTTTCCTTCAGAAACAGGTGACAGATAGGGCTTTTGTTTTTGTTTTTTGTTTTTTGTTTTCTTTTTTTGGTTTTGGATGATAGCTATTTTTAAAGAATTTTATACAACCAAATAACCAAACATATGAAAATAGCATAAACCTTAATAACCACTGCTGTCCATTTTCTGTTATATTCTTGGGAAAAGAATCAGAAAGCTGTGCAATAAGAAACAAGTGATCAGCAGTGGTTATTGTGGTATATGTCGTTCTCATGTGTTTGCTTATTTGGTTGTATTTTTCACCTCACATATTTAGCACTTATGTGTGGTAAGAACACTTAAAGTCTAACTTAAAGTGTGTTGTTTATATGTGGCCTGCACTAGTAATGCTTGAAGATGTTTTCTTAATTCTTAATTGTTTGTTTCAGAAAACTGAAAAAAGTGAATTTCTAAATTTCTTCTACAACCATTGTATGCATGTCCTTACAGCACCACTTTTAACTAATACTTCAGAAGACAAATGTGAAAAAGGTAGGTTCTCTTCTTTATCTGCTTATGACTTCTATTTGTAAAGAAGAGTAAAATAAATATTAAAACTAACATGCTGTTTACTTGGTGCTTTATGTGACAGGGAAATTACTACAGAAGTATTTATATTGCAGTAAAAACTCACGATTTTCCTTGTTTTTGAGTATCTGTGGAAGAAAATGTGGCAAAAAGTATTACTAAGAAAGAGAGATATAAACATTTTTCAAAAAGTTATTGTCCCCAGAGTTAGAGTAGCTATCTAGAGAGTTAATATCTGAACAGTGTATTGCCTGCATTAGAAATCTAAGGGTATGGCTGGCACAGTGACACAAGCCTGTAATTTCAGTGACTCAGAGGCTGAGGCACGAGGATCACAAATTCAAGGCCAGTCTCAGAATTTAGCAAGACCTCTCTTGGAACAAAAATGAAAAGGACTGGGTATGTAGCTCAGTGGTACAGTATCCCTGAGTTTAATTTCCAGGACACCCCAAAAAAAAAAAAAAAAAAAACTAAGAGAACTATCAATTCTGAAGAACAATTTGACATTGTAGTGAAAGCTTTCTTATTCTCTTATTTCACAATGTCAGGATAAGAAATTGATGATTAAAGGGTTAATCTGAAAGCAGATGATGATTAAAGCAGATAATGACTTCTTTTTTTTTTTTTTTTTGTACCAGGGATGAACCCAGGGGCACTTTACCACTGAGCTACATTCCCCAACCCCTTTTTTTAAACAAGATCTCACTAAGTTGCAGAGGCTATCCACCAGCTTGTAATCCTCCCATTTCAGCCTCCTGAGTCATTTGGATTACACTCATGCATCACTGCACCTGGCTCTTCAAACATTTTAATTTTTTTTAGTTGTAGAATCGAACCCAGTGCATCACATGTGCTAGGCAAGCACTCTACCACTGAGCCATAACCCCAGTCCATTCAAATATTTTAATTGAACCTGTAAATGTACAATCATATGCTAACATATAGGGGTAATGGGTTTTTCAGTATGCATTTTTATTGTATTCCCTATTACCTTTGTTACATAAATTACAACAGTAATAAGCTACAAATTCTGGTTTCAGTTTATTAAACTGAAGTGGAAATTGAAAGATATTTTAAAGCAGTCTGAATGCAGAATCCTGTTATGATTTTAAATATATCTCTTCAGGTATACATTTAATTGGCAGCAATTTTTTACTTGATCTCTACTATATCCAATTTAACTGTAGATATTCTAGCTATATTAAATTTCATCAATCTGCAGTATTTACTTACTTATTGGTACCAGGAATTGAACCCAGAGGTGCTTACCCACTGAGCCACATCCCCAGCCCTCTTTATTTTTATTTTTAGATTGGATCTCACTAAGTTCTTAGGGCATTGATAAGTGACTGCAGATGGCTTTGAACTTGCAGTCCTCCTGCCTCAGCCTCCCCAGGTGCTAAGATTACAGGTGTGCACCACTGCATCTGGCTATTTAAATTATATTATCATGCTGCTATAACATGCTAGCTTAAACAGAGGACTTAGATAAGTATACCGCTGAATTTGTGAAATCAGAAATTAGTAGCAACATCCAGGCTCTGTGACAATGCTTGGGAAGCTGAAGCAGGAGAACCAAAAGTTTGAGGCCAGCCTTAGCAACTTAGCAAGACCCTGTCTCAAAATTTTAAAAGACTGGGGATATGTCTCAGTGGTAAGTGCCTGAGTTCACTTTGCAGGACCAAAAATAAAAAAAGAAGTAAGTATGTGGGGGCATACTAGAGTATTAGAAATCAATTAGAAAGTCAATTAATGCAATTTTACAAAAGTAATAAAGTTGTAACAGAGGTACCCCCCTTATAATACCATAGATTTTTTTCTGATGATATTCCCTAGGGAATGTGTGTGCATATGCATAATTAGTATAAGAATGTTACTGTATTGTTTGTGGTAGGGAATTGAACAAAGTATGGTATATTCACGTAAAGGAATATCATATAGAGTTAAAATAATTGAAATGAATTTTGATGTATCAATTGAATAGTTCTCAAAAATATGAAGTTGAATGGTATAAAAACAAATCACAGAAGATTTTATAGATGATTCTATTTATATAAGTTAAAAATATGCAATTTTAATGTTCATTTTAAAATAAAACACTTCTAGCATACAGAAATAAAAAGATAATAAATTCTCATATGCTCTGTATTGGCTTTATAAAACTAACTTGCTAAACTTCTTTTCAGATTTTTTTCAATGAAAAAAGCCTTACAGATGTTTTTCATGTGCCCCTTCACATTTCATTCCCATTCTATCCTCACTCCCCCATTCCTCAAGGTATGCTGAATTTGGAGTGTATCACTCTTATATTTGCTTATGCTTTTTATATGTATAATATAGCATTGTTTTTCATATTACCAGATTTTATATAAATTTCTTCTTATATGTTATTCTTCATTTTTCCCTTTTATCTGATGCTATTTTTGAGATCTATTCATATTGATACTTCATTTCTTATTTATTTTCAAATAAATAGCATTTTAAGATCTTTGCACAGGTGCTGGGGTCGTAGCTCAGTGGTAGAGCGCTTGCCCCTCACCTGTGAGGCACTAGGTTTGATCCTCAGCACCACATAAAAATAAAGGTATTATGTCCATCTGCAACTAAAAAAAAAAAAACTTAAAAAAAAAATCTTTGCACAGTATTCTCTTGCATGAGTAGGCTATAATTTAGCTCTTCCATTACATTTGTTTCTAGCATTTTGCCATTGTAAAGAATGCTTCAGTATACATTTCTGTGCACTGTAATTTGCTTTCCTGTGCAAATGTACCTATATGTGATAGATATAGTATGTGTACCTGGAAAATGTCCTACTTTATTTATTTATTTTTTTAATTTTTTAAGCATATCATTGGGGCTAGGGTTGTAGCTCAGTGACAGAGCACTTGCCTAACACGTGCAAGGCACTGGGTTCGATTCTCGGCACTACATATAAATCAATAAAATGAAGGTTCATTGCCATCTTATGTGTGTGTATGTGTGTATAAAGCATATCATTAACATGTTATTCCAAAGTTTTATTAATATCTGTATTTTCTGTTTTTAAGTATGTGATCCAGTGACATATCCTGATTGTCAAATGATGAATGGGAGATAAAAGAAGATATATCAGTCAGTCTTATCTTTGGTTATGGTCTCACTTTTTTTTTTAATCAGAATACTTATCCTATGTTGTCTTTTAATAATTTCTTGTCTGCACCCAATTCTTTGAAAGATTGCATATAGATGTATACAACTGAACGGCAGCCAGCTCTTAATGATTCTTAAGAAGGTTAAAGGTGACTGACTGAAGATATGTTTTGTATATTATAAAGTACTAGGGAGGTATGAGATATTGTTACTAAAGTAGTTAATTGTGATTTTTTTTTTTATTAGATAATATAGTTGGAGCTAACAAAAACAACACAATTTGCCCTGGTAAGTGTAAATTCATATTTTATGAACTAATACAAATTATAACTTGTTTCTTACTCAGAGTGTAATGCATTTATGTAAGTTTAAGGAAAGCATATTTTCAACATAAAAAAAAATTAAAAAATAGGTTCACTTTTTTCTTTATTATAAAGAAGAAATTCCACTTGCTCCGACATGAAATATGGAAAAACCAGTGGGATTTGCTTCTGGTTTTTTCTGTAAATTTGCAGCTTGTTTTCTGATATTGTCTGTAAGTTGAGAATTTAGTTATTGTTTTTTAAATCCAATAAACTAAGACTAGTTAGTTAGAAACTAGACTTTATGGCAACCTTGTGCTTATTATCCATGAACCTAAGTCTAAACATTGTTACTTCTACTTAGAACATGTATAGTAGGTATGGTCTGTTAGTATTGAAGCTATATACTGTGTGCACCTAGCTTTGCATCTTTTCTACCAGGTTCATCAAAGTTTCTGTAGATCTGGGTGAGGGGTACATGCCTGTAATCTCAGCCACTTAGGAGGCTGAAACAAGAGTACCACAAGTTAAAGTCCAGTCTGGGCAATTTAGTGAGACTCTTTCTCTAATAACAACAATGTTGAGTGGGATCTGAGGATGTAGCTCAGTGGTAAAGTACTTAGTATACATGAGGTCCTGGATTCAGTCCCCAGTATACTGCAAAAAATAAAATTAAAAATTCCAGAACCAGTTTCAGATAAGGAGACTATTTAGAATATTGGGTTAGAATAGATAGAGATGTGAATAATTTCTTCACCATATAGGAAAGGAAAAACAAAACATTTGTTTAACACCATGCATTCTTGTTTAAATACAATTTTAGAATTGAAAAATAAATTTTTTTTTAATGGTGAGAAATTTTGTCTGTGGCATACTGGCTATTTATATTAGAAGTAAGTAAAACTTTTTACTTGCATTTAAAGTAGAAGCATTCTTTAAAATACCAGAATTATTTTTTTGTGGTAATTTTGTTATGAAAAAGAATGCTGCTTTACCCAAATGGGCTTCTATTTCCACAAAGTATTTGTTTGCCATCTTTTGTATTAAAAAAAAAAATTGTATTTGGAAATGTTGATTATTATTTTCTATTTTATAAGGCTGAGATTCCATAATTTCCTCAAAGTTGAATATTTCCTATTTCCTTGGCAAAGCATTTGTAATACAGTAATTATCCTTATAAGTCCTTGATATACATTAAAATTTGATAGCCGTTCAAAATCATTTCTTGAATTTAAAAATCAAAGCCTCTTGAGGGGGAAAAGAATGCAAGTTTATTTCAGTAGGTCTTTCATTATGGATATCATGAATTGATGCTTCACTTTATATTCAGATAGCCAAAAATATCTTTCTCTTAGATGTGTTTAAAGAAAGCATAGTAATTTTTCTTAAGAAATTTGCATTGAGCACTTTAGGCAAAACATTTGATGTAATCCCTCTTTTCTATGAACCCTTTTATAGATTCATTAATATTAATGATAATACTTAAGGAAGCATTACCAAGAAATCTCAGTGAAATGCAGGTTGTATTACATTTGTAGATTCAGATTGAGTTTTCCTTTCTGTTAGGAAATATCTATTTAGTTAGGTAAAACTGATATTTCTGGATAGGTCTGCCTAAGAAAAAGTAAACATCTATAGCCTTTTTAATTGATAGAAAAACAGAAGAAAAATTGCTCTAAAATGTAGACTATAATCCTATTTAGTCTATTTAGATATATTACAATATTTTATTTTTATGAGATGACTTTCTTTTGTAGATAATTATCAAACAGCACAGCTACTTGCCTTAATTCTAGAGTTACTCACATTTTGTGTGGAACATCACACATACCATATAAAGAACTACATTATGAACAAGGACTTGCTAAGAAGAGTCTTGGTCTTGATGAATTCAAAGCACACTTTCCTGGCCTTGTGTAAGTAACAGTTTAAATGGAAATTCTTGTAAAATGTTTTAAGAAACAACTTTTGGTAGAGATAAAAACTAAATTACCTTTCAGAGTTTTTCTGTTTATTTGTTGAGCAGTGTTTATGCTATTAATGAGATGATTGTAGAAGTCCTAATCTTTTCTATTCTGTTCTTAAAGGGCCAGAGGAGTAGATTATAGTGGTTCCCCACTTACATCTTGCACCCATTTAGATTCATTTAACAATATTTGTAGTAATACAATAGCCATGTGCAATGACAGCATTTCACTAAGAGGACCAGACCTGCCATCTTTTCCCTTCACTTGGTGAAACTATCGTTTACTACTGACATAATCTCCCTAACCTTTTATTTTTATAATCTTAAAATAGCCAGTGTTAACTATTAACTGTCTGTTTTTTTCCTTTTCATTCCTTTCTCTATTCCTGTACATAAACATAGTCACACACATATAGGATTTATTATTTTTATTTGTACAGAAAACTGGATCACATTAACATATTTTCTCTCACTGTTGCTACTCTGTTAGTTGATATGGTATAGATTTTTTTTTTCCTATAAGATAGCAAAAGAACATGTTCATAATGTGACTCTTCCATAATTTTTTATACCATTTTCTAGTGAATGGATTGCAAGATTATTTTTGTTTTTTGGCCACTCCAGACTACACTTGTAAATAGCCTAATATACTAATTTTAATATGTTGATTTATTTATTTATGTAAGATAGATTCCCAGTAATAAGATTGCCAGGATAAAGTGTTTATATACTTCATACTTTTTAATAAATATTTTTAAAATTTTGTTTTTAATTTAACATATAACTGCCAGATTTCTTTCCAAAAAGCTTGAAACGTTTGACAGTGTCCCTGTACTCTTACTTGCCTTTTTAAAATTTTATCAATCTGATGATGGAGAGTGTGGTATTCCATTTTTGTTTTAATTTGCATTTTCCCCGTAGCATCTTTTTGTATTTTAGTACAATATACATTTTTGTCTATTGTAAATTACATGTTATCTTTTTCTTAGAGTTCTTTAGGGTAACAAAAAATATGGCTTATTTTCTTCTTATGGTCTTTGAGGGGTTTTTTTTGTTTTTGTTTTTGTTTTTGTTTTTGTTTTTTTGTCTTGTCCAAGAAGGCTTCTATATTCTATATAAGTATTCTTTTCAGTTTTCTTCTAATATTTTTATTCTTTCCTGTTTTACATTTATATATATAATGCATCTGAAATATGCTTTTGGATATGATTTGAAGTTACGGTCTAGATTTATTCTTTTCTAGATGGATAAGACAACCATGCCAACACCTTTTTTAAGTAAACCACATTTTCCCCACAAAATTAAAATACCACCTTTGTTAAATAGTAAGTTAACAGATACACTCATGTCTTAAATTATGGGCTATCTGTTCTTTAATCTTGTCAGTTGAAATAATGGGAGTGTTTATTATGCCATTATACTTCTGTTGTAGAACTGGGCACAGTGGCACACACCTGTAATCCTAGCTACTTGGGAGGCTAAGGCAGGAGGATTGCAAGATTGAGACCAGCCTCAGCAATTTAGGGAGACTCTCTTAAAATAAAAAGGTCTGGGGATATAGTTCAGTGGTAAAATACCTAGGTTCCCAGTACTGGGGCGGGGGGATAAAATATTTCTGTTGTAAGGTTTACTACCTCCTGAGTACCCCCTTTTTTCTTTTTTATCATTTTCTTTGTTATGCTTAGACTTTTTTTTCCTTGCACAGTACCTTAAAAATTATTTTATTCAATTCATCTTGATTGGAATTACTCTTTGAATTTTAATTTTGGAAGTATTAATGTTTTCATAGATTCTCCCATCTGGTTTTCTGTAAATAGTACTTTCTGGTGATTGCAGAGTATTCCTATTAATATGGTTAAATCCCAATGGAATGAATTTCCAGTATTTAAATATTTGTTGTTTTAGAATTGCCATTATTATTAGTTACGTTGTAACTGTAGCTTTGCATGCATGTCATTTCATTCACCAGCAGTGTGTGGGTACCTGATTGTGATTCTTACACCTTTGCCAGTTCCTCGGGTTTTTTTGTTTTTTTGTCTTTTATTTTTTTAAATCCTAAGTGAAATATTTCTTATCCTGCCACAAAAAGAGGTGATGTTATAAGTCTTAACACTTCTCCCCACATTGGGTTGGTGTCCCAGTTAAATTTCTTATGTAACCTATTTCTGTTTTATTCTCAGATATTTGAGCCTCTTGTAACGGGCACAACTTTATCATTTAACAATTTCCATTCTTGATCAGAGAACTGAAATGAGAGATTGACATAAAAATCAAAAGCACAGTGTTATCTATAGAAAATTTTAAATTAAGGGGGAAAGGTTACAAGATCAGATATAAAAATGATTAAAATGTCAGTCCTTTGTGTTCCATAAGAATTTTAGCAATAATAGTGCTAAATTTATTTAGCTAGGAAAAACTAGTTAGGAGAGAAATTTCTTTTTCAATATCCTAAAATAAGAAGAGCTTAATTACACTGTTTACTCAGTGCTATTTTTTTTTCTTTTACAAATACATTCTTATCTGCCACAGTGCATGTTTGCCCAAGGCAAAATAGTTCATACAATTGGTGAATAAGGGAATGATATAATAATGTGAATGTAGCCGCAATTCACAAATGATTTTTTCAAGACAAGTAGAGCTAGAATCATGGCAGAAGAATTATAACCTTCACTGGAAAAGTTAAAAAATGAAAAAAAATTTTTTCAAGATACCCTGTTATGTTACTAGCAATTCCTTTTCTAGAAAGAAACACCTGCCTCCAGATTTCCCTCTCCCAGAGAGACAATCTTGGCTCTTGACAGACTGTTCCACTCCTGTCCCCACTTGCCTCCCGACTCATACTATAACTACCTTCACTGCATCTACCAAGCACTGCTCGTTAAGTGTTATCAGCATCTTCATTTGTGGGTTTTTAATATTTTTTTTCCTTTTTGCCATTGAGCTGACCACCCAGGTAGATTATTTATCTCCCAGATACTTTTTCCTGTTGTTGTTAACTCTGGCTATAAAGTTATACCAGTTTTTACCTATCCTCCCTAAACCCTTTATTTTTCTCAAAACCCAATTTTTTTAGTACATAATTTTACTTTTTGTTTTAGAATACATATATTGCTTTATGGCAAAATACCTGTAAAATAACAAATATTAGTAAGATCACCAGCTTATTCCCTTTTTTATGTTTAATTAGGTGCTCTTCGCTTTATGAGACGGATAATTGGCCTTAAAGATGAATTTTATAATCGTTACATCACCAAGGGAAATCTTTTTGAGCCAGTTATAAATGCTCTTCTGGATAATGGAACTCGGTACAATCTGTTGAATTCAGCTGTTATTGAGTTGTTTGAATTTATAAGAGTGGTAAGTTTATATTAAAGAACTCTTAGTGATTATATGTAAAAGAATTAACTATTTGTGAAGCAGTATTTCTATGTAAAAGTAAAATAATAATATGTAAACAAGTGATTTCTTCATTCCCCTTTTTCTCCTAAAATTGTTATTCTAAGTGTCTTAGAATATATTTCTAATAAACTAAAGTTTTTTAAAAACTCAGTTACTTTTATATTCTTATTTGCCACATGTTTGTAGTTGAGTGGGTTGTTTTGTTTTGTTTTCGGTGTGTATATGTGTGTGTGTGTGTGTGTGTGTGTGTGTGTGTATGTGTTGTGCTGGGGATCAAATCCAGGTCCTCACACATGCTGTACACATGCTCTATCACTGAGCCACACCTCTAGACCAGTATTTTAAATTATGAAATTTAAAAGAGATTCAGCATAGACTTGTAACTCAGATTTACTCAATTTTCTCAGTTCCATATTTACTGGCCAAATGTTTCAAGATCACATCTGGTATATATGGACATTTCAATCATGCATACCATTCATGTGATTTCATCTACCTTATTTTGCAGATGAGGAAATTAAGATAACCAAAGTGATTCATTGACCTAATCAGTAGATTTCATTTGATTAGTAGCAGTCAGCATTTAAAACTATGTCTCATCTCAGTTTCAGGCAACAAAAGATGTGTTATAAAAAGATCTGGAGAGAGCTATATTTGAACAACAGGAGTAAGACAGATAATGGTATAGTCAGTACAACAAATTTACCTCTCCTGCACTAAACACAGAGAAATTATCCATCAAGGAAATGGCTATATAGTTGGAAAGAATATTTAAAAAAAAAAAAGTGAATGCTAGAAAATTACTCTGTGGTTTTGTTTTTTAATAAATGATTTCTACTGATGACATGTTATTCTCATATGAAGAATATTTGGCTGCTAGATTGTTTTCCTGAGAATATGGTTGTTGAAAGGATGAAGAGAAATGCAGTCTTCAGTCTTAGCAAAGAAGGAATGTAGTTAACTAGCTCACTAGTATCTGAACCCAAGTTCATAGCATACTGTTCTAATGAATCAGAACTTTTTATATTCTTATATACTTTTTTTTTATTAACTTGTTTTTCTTTCCTTTCAAATATTGGTGAGATACTGACAAAATGATATGTATGGTTCATAATTCCATCCCTAGTCTCATAATTGAATTTACATTTTTTTGAAAATAAATTTGAGTAATAAATACATTGAATCCCCAAAATTATCTTTTTGTTCCACATAGACTAGCATACAGCAGGAATAGACAAGTATAATTCCAGATACATATTTCATTGGAACTATATGCATACTATAAAGGAATCTACTTTATTTAGATAAGACATCCTATTTTGATGGACAGGAAGTCATTAAATTGTTGAAAATAGTATTTTAACATCTGCCCTCTTGTAATAAGCCATGTGCTCTTGATCAACCCATCCAATCTGTCTCATTTTGTGTTTATAAAACAGTACAATAAAACTTAATAGATTTGTGAGAATCAAGTGAAATTGTATGTGAACTTGCTTTTTAAACTGTAAAGTGCTATATAAATGCAAAAAGTTGCAGACGTAAACTAAATCCATTTACTTTTCAAATGTTCTTTATAGTCCCCCAAAAGGGCTCCAGTGAATTGCTTCTCCTTTTTCCCAAGTTTTCTGTGGAGTCCTGGCTCATGTATAAAGAAACTGGGACATTTATTTTTGGAAGGTGATTTTGAAAAACCTTTTTTAATCAGCTTTGGAACTATAATTTTTTTTTAATTTTTCTCCTAACAAACATTGTATTGTGTTTGAAATGTAAATTTTGTGCTTATACAGGAAGATATCAAGTCTCTGACTGCACATATAGTTGAAAACTTTTATAAAGCACTTGAATCGATTGAATATGTTCAGACATTCAAAGGATTGAAGACTAAATATGAACAAGAAAAAGACAGACAGAATCAGAAACTGAACAGGTATTGCTGGAGTATATTGTACTTATAGTTTACAGAATTGAATCCAAACATTTCCATAGTTTAGATTTTCATGTGAAATTTACCAAGGAATTTTCTGTCACTAGATATAGCACAGGGTTGTGTAGAAGTAGGCTTTCCTCCCTACCCCAAGTCCATTATATGATGACTTACTACCCTGTATGACAACTCAAGATAAATTTTTAGTTTTTTAATATCTGAAAATATTTTGGAAAGTTTGGCTATATTTTATATCATGACCAAGGTGATTTTGATATAATTTGCACAGTTAAAATTAGTTTCTCTTGAAACTAATCTGGTCATGAATTTTAAGTCATTCAATATTTGTGATATATTTCTTACAGTGTACCATCTATATTGCGTAGTAACAGATTTCGCAGAGATGCAAAAGCCCTGGAAGAGGATGAAGAAATGTGGTTTAATGAAGATGAAGAGGACGAAGGAAAAGCAGTTGTGGCACCAGTTGAAAAATCTAAGCCAGAGGATGATTTTCCAGATAGTTATGAAAAATTTATGGAGACTAAAAAAGGTATTAACATTCTGATTTTAATTAAATTGTGCCTCCTCTTGTTTAGTACAGAAACTTATCTGTTTGGGAATTCTTTTCATGTTTAAATTTTTTTTTTTTAATGTTTGTTTCTATTTAGAAATTTCATTGTCTACTTCCACAATTTCCTTCTTTGGAGTCTTGACTTTATCTACACTAAAATCCCACCGGGGATTTTTATTTTTATTACTGTACATGGGATTTCTTTTATTATTAGATTATTTGGGGGTTTCTTACTACCATAATAAAAAAAATACAGATTCAAAGAAATCTGGAGTACTTCACCTTCACTTTTTACAGCTGAGGAAACTAAACTCAAAGAAATAACTTTGTTCTGAATTTTAAAGATATTTTAAAACTTCCCTAAAGAAAATAATTAAGAAAAAAAGTTAAATTTCCCATGGCACTTAGATATGTTTAACTTATTTTATAAAAATAAGATCTTATTACTCTCTTTCAAAAGAACTAATCACTTTAATTTTATGTCCTGAGGAATTGGCATTTTGGAATACTGTCTTGCAAATATCATCTAAATGTTTAATAAAAATGTATGTGTTAGAAGATAAAAAAGCATTTTATGAACTTATTTTGAATGTGACATTTTTTGAAGGCATTTGTTACTAGAAAATTTCATTGATTTATTACATTTTTCTTGAAACTGATGTTTCCAATCTCGTTTCCTACTCATAATGCTGTTGTTTTTGCTTCACCCTCAGGAGAAAATAGCCTATTAAAATGTCCTAAAGAATATGTAGGCACCTTTTAGTAGGTAGATTTTTCTTAATCATTATAGATAGATACCACTCTTACTACTGTTGAAAGAAGCAGTAAGACCATACTTTATTGCAGCCAGCGTTGAATGCCATGCTGTTAAGAATCACATACAAAAATAGAAGTAATTAGATATTAAAGAAAGCCATAAAAGAAATACATAAAGAAAACTGGAATATTCAGGGAATGAGTGACTGAGACTTGATGATAGACATTTTAAGTATTGACTTGTGGGAGAGGTTATTAGGTTTTAACAAGGAATAAATAAATAGAGTCAGTGAACAGAAGACAATAAAAGAAAGAGGCAGTTAATGATTATCTTTTCAAGAAAAATGAACAGCATTGTAGAACTGTAGCATAGAATGGAATGAATGGCTGATGCTTATTCTTAAGGCTCTAATGTTGATTAGATTTCTAGGACTCTAGCTAATAGAGAAATATCACCATACACATGATACTCTTAGAAAGCAAAGGCAATGTTTTATTTTAATGTTTTAATTATTGTTCTTTTCAAATGCATTGATTTAGCAATATTTATTGATGTAGGCTCAAATTTTTACTTTTGCTTTAGCAAAAGAAAGTGAAGATAAGGAAAACCTTCCCAAAAGGACATCTTCTGGTGGCTTCAAATTTACTTTCTCCCACTCTGCCAGTGCTGCTAATGGAACAAACAGTACAAACAGTAAATCTGTAGTGGCTCAGACATCACCAGCAAGTTCTAATGGTTCTTCTTCCAAAACTACAAACTTGACTTCGTCAGTAACAGCCACCAAGGTATGTGAATTAGCATTACACAAAAACAAACTCTGCCTTTTCCATCTGTAAAATTATTTCATGTTTACTGAAGAAAATTTGTAAAATCAGAGCGATTTCAAAGGTGTAATCGGAACATGATGGGTAATATATACTTTTCTTCAGATCTGTGGGTTTATCTGACACAAAATTGAAATACTCCTATAAACACATTGTGTGTCTGCTTCTGTTTATTCTAAGAATGTTTTTGTTATTAAAATGTTGTTGACTATAGAATTTGATTTTATTTAGCTATATCATAATATATGTAAGCATCTCTTCCCATCCCTCCCCAAACCTGATTGTTTTTTAGTACTAAGTTGATTCTGATATTTCACTGATTTGACTCCTCGTCATTGTACATTATTTTCTTGAATAGATACAGTAGTAGGAATGTCTTCACACATATTATCAAATTCATCTCCAAGAGGTCTGTACCGTTTATTTTCCCATCAGCAGTATATCAGTGTACCTGAATCACTGCAGCTTGGCCAGTACTGTTATAATTGTTTTTAATCTTTTCCAGTTAGGTAGAGTATATGATACTTCTTTTCCAATTATATGTCCCTTACTATATTCGTAATGTTGAATTTTCTGTGTGTTGTCTGTTCATAGTGCCTTTTAAAAATCAGTTTATGTTTTCCTTAATGTAAATGAATCTTTGGTTAAGGATATAAAGAATATATCTGTAATTCTCATAGCAAATGTACTTCCCATTGGTTACTTTTCTTTTTATAAACAAATTTAAATTTTATGTGAAACTACTTTCTTGCTTATTTTTATTTTTCACTATGTGAAACCATTCTTTCCCCAAAAAGAGTGACTTAGAAATTAAAATGCATCAATATAGGACAGTGGTTAGTGTATGTGTAGATGGACAAAACAAGGAAAATGTTATAGTAGTACAAAACCTAACTGAGGGAATGCGTCTTGTTTTGAACAGAAACTATACTTTGAGTTTACTGTTAACAGAAATGTAGAATCATCATTTTTTCTTTTATTGATGCATTAGTTATACTTAATAGTGAGATTTATTAAAATTAATTTTCACTTTTCAGTAGGACTATTTAATATATTGAGACATTAAGAATATCTACCATGGAATTTATTGTGTGGTTCAAATCTTGGCTCTGTTTCTTTCTAGCTGTTTGACCTTGAATAAGTTATTTAATTTCTCTAGGCCCTAGTTATCTGATTTTATATGGAGATATATTAGCACTTGCTTTATAAAGCTTGTTAAGAAATTTATTTAGTAAATGTGTACTGCTTAGATTATTGCTTGGCATTTTCTTTTTTAAATCAACATAATACATGCACTTATTTTCAAAAGTCAAATATTGGTCACAATTATATTAGGAAAAAAATCAGTACTCTAATTCTTTCTATAAAAGTATATATATTTTATATATATATTTATATATATTTTTTATATATATATACTTTTTTTTTTTTTCCTTTTTGATATTAAGGATTGAACCAAGGGGCTTTCAACCACTGAGCCACATCCCCTTCCCTTTTTTATTTTGAAGCAGGGGCTTGCTAAGTTACCGAGCTGCCTTTGAACTTGTGATCCTCCATCCTCAGCCTCCCAAGTTGGTGGGATTACAGGCGTGCACCACAGTGCCTGGTGCTTTACATTCTTAATACCCGTTTTTTTCTTTGTAAGTAATATGTTATTGCTGCCGTGTTGTTTTATCAAGTTCAGACATAATTTAATTCCTTACTATGAAATGAAGATTCAGCTTTTTTATATTTACACTTGAATATTCCTTACATCCTCACCCTTATTCTTCCCTTTATCATGATTTTTTAAAGTGTTCAATAAGTTTGTGATAATGAAGACAACATAAATATTATTTATACTCTTCTGTACCATTAGTCTTTATACATTTTCACTTTTTCTAGAGTAAATACAGCACTGTTTTTTCTTTTGTTAAAATAGTTGTGTCCATTGCTAATTCTGAAGGACCTCTTAGGTTATTTTCGTGTATTTTTCTCAAATCTTTCATTCTGTGCTAGACTAGTTGCTCTCAAAATTTGCCACACAGCCATTGTCTTGAGGCTTCCTTTGCCCTTACCCTAAGACTCTTTTTGCTTCTCTCCTATCTTGTAATATTTATTTCCCATATCCTATGTCTGTGTTCTTTTTCTTGATTTCCTGTCTCATTTTGATGGAGTATATCTTGTTTCCTGAAAAAAAGAATACCATGAGAGAGGTAAAATTTGAGATTTTGCAGGTATGAAAATTTCTTTTTTAAAAACTCAATTGATTAACAGTTTAAATGAATGCAAAACCAGATTGGCAATAATTTTTCCAAAAAGTTTGAAGTTATTGCTCTCAGAAGCTTTAAAGACATTTGTATTCCTCATCCTTTTTGTGTGATTTTATTTTTTTCCTGAAAGCATTTGGGATTTTAGCCCTATATTTTGAAATTTAACAGTCATGTCCTACTTGAACAGTCATGGTTTGTCCATTGAACAGTCATGTCTTATTTTGGAACATTTTCTGTACTTCCACTGTAACTATGGGAGCCTTCTGGGTTTGTCTTACAGTTTTCATAACTTTTCTTTCCTATTAATCATTTCTGTTTTCTTGTCCCTTTTTTGGTAATATTGCTTTACATTTTTAATGTGTTATCCTTCAAGATAATTTTTTCAATTAAGTACAAGCACAAATGTGTTTTCTAAAACCCTGTTGTCACTAACAACAGAATACATAATATTTGTTCTGTCTCTCTTGGGATAAAAACAGTGATTGTTCTTGAAACACAAGTTAATTGCCCCATCACAAAATTTTGAGATTAAGTAAGATAGGAATTCACAGAAGTAAAGGACTAGTTAAATTTGTTCACAATCGTCTTGAAAAACTGGCCACATTCCTAAAAGATTTCAGGTTTTTTATTCCAGTGGCCCTTAGTGTAGCTGTTTCACCACCACAGTCAATTTTATACAGTTGAAAATGGGCAAGCCTTCAGCTCCAAATGAAATTTTTAAAAAGCTACTTTTTAAAGATTTGAATGCTATAAAGACACAAAGTATTTCTTTGTTATATACACATTTTCTATGAGAAAAATACTTATAAAGTCACAATAAGATGCTATTAGTGAATGCTAAAATAGATACTTCTTTTGCTACAGATTTGCAGAAGATAGTCAACCCTTAATTTTTTTTTCATGTAAAATTTATCTTGTT
The DNA here is from genome assembly GCF_902686445.1 of Sciurus carolinensis. Taxonomy (NCBI): domain Eukaryota; kingdom Metazoa; phylum Chordata; class Mammalia; order Rodentia; family Sciuridae; genus Sciurus; species Sciurus carolinensis. The sequence goes on from NC_062225.1 coordinate 47,673,340, forward strand.
GACCTTTCCATGGCAAAATATTAAAAAATCCCTACAGAGTTCAAAAGGATGAATATGCCTTAGTCTTTAATTAAATTGTTAATGGACATTTATTTCCTGCTCTTTGCAGTTGGAAGCATTGCAGCAATGTGACCTACAGACATCATTTCACATACATTATAGAATGTGTTTATAATTCTGATAATTATTTCCAAATGTAAAATAGGAATAAACGGATAATTTCTTAACCTGATATATACTTCTGTTATTAAAAGCCTGTTTTGTACTTTAAGTGGGAATGCTTCGGACCAGGAACATGACATTAAAAAAAAAAAAAAAAATGCCACTGTCACTGCTATTATTTAACTGTTCTGGTTTATTGGTCAAAGCAATTAGGCAAAATAAAAGTTGTAAATATCAAAAGGGAGATACCAAAACTATCACTTTTGATGATTTTTAAAAAAATGATGTGTTAGTAAGATATCTTTTTTATTTCCTTCACTGAAGGATGATTCTTGAATTCCATTCTAGATTTGTTAATATTATGAATTATATATATTGTTAACATCATATTAATGTTATTACATATTATGCATATTAAATACTATGGTTTCCTAACTACTGAATGTTGAAATATCCTTGCATATTTAAATTCCTCTAATTATAATTTACTTAGATGATTGGTTTCTTTCAGGAAAAAAATTGTCACTGATTTTTTTTTTAACTTTTATTAATGAATCCTTTGTTTTGTATTGGAAATTTTCCTCATATTTTTGATGATCATGGATTTTCTTTCATATTAAAAAATAAGTAACTGGGGGCTGGGGTTGTGGCTCAGTGGTAGAGCACTTGCCTAGCATGTGTGAGGCACTGGGTTCAGTCCTCAGCACCACATATAAATAAATGAATAAAATAAAGGTCTATCAACATCTAAAAAAATATTAAAAAAAAAAAAAAGTAACTGGGCACTGTAGCACAAGTCTGTAGTCCCAACTACTTGGGATGCTGAGGCAGGAAGCTTGCTTGAGTTCAGGAGTGCAAAGCCAACCTGGGCAACATAGCAAGACTCTATCTCAGGAAAAAAAAGAAAAAGTTTACAGATTTAACAAGTTGTCAGTTCAGTCAAAGAATCGTCTTTTCAACAAATGATGTTATAAACTAGATATCCACATGCCAAAAAAAGTTGGACCCCTAATTCACACCATGTACAATATTTAACTCAAAATGAATAAAAGAACTAAACATAGGATTAAAAGTATAAAACTCTGAGGAAAAAAACAGGTGTAAATGTTCATGAACTTGGATTAGGCAGGGATTTCTTATATATGACACAAAAAAGAAATAAATTTAATTTCATCAAAATTAAAAACATATGCATCAGAGGACACTACTGTAAAATGAGAAGACAACCCACAAAATGGGATAAAATATTTGCAAATCACATATGAAATAAGGAATTGGTACCCCATACCTCAGTGTGACAAGTCAGTTTTGAAATGGGCAAGTATTTGAATAGACATTTCTCCAAAGAAAATGACACAAAGTACATAAGTATTCAGCATTATTAGCCAGCTAAGGAAATGCAAATCAAAACTGCAGTAAGTACCTTTCACAACCAATAGAAGGATTGTAATTTTAACAAAAAATGGACAGAAGTGGTGTTGGCAAGGATGCAAAGAAATTGTGACCCACTTAGATTCACATCTTATGAGCTTTGGAGTACAGTCTGGCAGTTCCCCAGAAAATTAAACATACAAGTCAACCATGTGACCCAGCAATTCCACACCTAAGTATATACTCAAGAAAACTGAAAACATGTCCACTCTGAACCTTGTACATGAATGTTAATAGCAGCATTATTCATAATAGCCAAAAAGTGGGAATAACCCATATCTGCTATACATTAGGGTAGATTAATGTGGTATGTCTGTATAATGGCTATTAATCAGACATGAAAGGGAATGATGTACTGATATATGCTACAATATAGATTAAACTTCAAAAACAAATGAAGTAAACCATTCACAGAAGACCATAGGCCACAGATCCATGGAAACAAAGATTAGTGGTTGCCAGGACCCTAGGAAGAGGAAGTAATAGAGTGACTGTTAATAGGTTTGGGCCTTTTGGGGGTAAGGGAGGGTGATGAAAATGTTCTGGAATTAGTAATGATGGTTTAATATACTAAGACTACTGAACTGTACTTTTTACTTTGGAAGTATTTAAAAGGGTAATTTTTATGGTGTGGGCTTAGAGCAATGCTTTTGGGGAAGGTAGTTTATCTGTAGTTTAATTACCCACTTAGTTCCTACTTAGGCCATGGAGCCATCTAATTGTTACAATGCGGTGAGTCTACTACATCTGGGAAGTATAAGCTTGACTGAGGTGTTGTGAGCCTGAGGAGGAAGAAGAGCTAATATCAGAGGGGAGAGGTGTGCCTGCTTAGTATACCAAATTAAATTTATCCCATTTTCTTCCTGGCATCTTACCTTTGCCCTTTACTTTGCCTGAAGTCCCAAAGTTCTTAATAGCGTTATTTTCGCTATAGAGTTTATTTTCTTTAGAAGTGGTAGTGATGGAGGAACACAGATTTCCTGGCTGTCAGAGGAGACAGAATCAGTGACCCATTTGTCTGTTTTACTTGTATTTCCTCTTTTCCCCCACTGTTTTCACAGCTTTATTGTCTAGTTTTTTTCTGAAGTTCTTTAAGAAAAATCCGTTTGATTCTCATTTCTTTTTCCCTTTACAGATATTTAGTTCTGGTTTCTTTCTTTCTATTATATGAGTTTACCTTGCCTCTGATTTCTCTTTTCCAAAAATTCCTTAACTTCCTCTGCTATTTTCTCATTTCTTTGAGGCTATGTACCTCTGTAAATTTCTTTCACTTTGGTGAAGTTTAAGGAGGCAGAAGTAAATATATTTATTGGTCTTCCAACAGCTATAGTCAATGCAGGTTCTCTAATTATACAGATGTAATGATTTTTAAGAATTAGTGCTGAGAAAGAAAAAAACTAGATGAACTAACTTAACAGTGCAAAAATCTTTAACAACTTTATATCTTATCCATATAATATTCCATATACAAAAATGGTTCTCAACTTCATTAATAAGGAAAATCATTGTAAAAAAGAAAAATTTTAAGAGAATACTCTTGGAAAACAATCCAGACATCTAACAAAATTTAAATATGTGATGGGGTATAGCCATACAATGGAATACAAGAGTTTAAAAGAAGAAAATGGAACTTTTATGTACTAACATCAAAACCTTTCTACATTGTATTTCTTATGTGAATATGATTGTGAGTAGCTGTACTTATTAACAACCTGATATTTTAAAACAATAAATTTCTGGATGTATATTAAAAATATGGACTCCATCCAACTTCATAGGGTACATCTGGATTATAAACCTTTTGACTTCCAGCATTTCACATTTTGTATTTTTATTTTTATTGTAAATATGATTTTTAAATGTATGTTTTTGGTATGTGTATGCATTGAAAATATGAATAAAATTCAAAATTAAATTGTTTTGATTGGCTTTTCAGACAATTTATTAATCTTAAGCCAAAAAAAATCATTTTAGGTGTTAACCATTTAGGACTAAAATAATTATACATTGATACATCTTCTTAAGCATAATTAAACTTTTATTGGTAACTCAAAGTCATCTTTGTGAATATCACTGATGCCTTTTTCTACTGCAGTTCTTCTTTCTTCTCTCCCAATTTGTGTGACTTAGAAACCAAATAACAGAAATAATGATAAATGGAAGCTAACAGCACTTACTGGACACTACATACCAAGTACTCTGCCAAAGTGAAAACATCTTTTGTTTTCAGTTTTTGTTTTGTATTCAGTTTAATTTTCAAACAGTTCAGTGAGACCTAAATACTACTACTACTACTACTACTACTATTACTATGCTGATTTTACAGATGAAGAAAACTGAATATGGAAATATTCAATCACTTGCCCAGGTTCATGCAGATATAAAGTAACAACATTGTAATTTGAACTCAGACTACAATCAATATATTAATATGCTGCCTCTTGCTTATCAGAATTTCAGACATACATGTGATTTTGCTGAGCAAGAAGTAGGATTCTCACAAATATGTTTGGTTCACAGACTTTTTGGTAACTATTCTAGGTGCTCAAAGCCCTAAAGTCTTACTTATGATGTTTCAGTAAAATGTTAACACCAGATGCCTGTGTTCTTATGAAGAATGAGTTACTTCAGTTCTGTTTGTTCATCTACTACAGATCTGAAGGGTATTTGCACTTAGCCCTCTTAATCTGTGGGATATCTGTTAAGTTTCATGGAATTGGTTCAAAGTGATTGTAGTCCTATGGACTGCTAAAATTTTCTGGAGAGTGCACCAAGCTTTAATCCGACTTTGAAAGGGGTCCATTACTCATAAAAGGTCAAAAGCCTTGAATTGCCTCATCCTTATTTTCAGATATTAGCTTTTAGTAACTGTTTCAAGTGCTATTGTCAGCCTTTTAAACTATTCTTCAAAGCAGAATGAAAACTCTGCGCTGAGTAATAAAGTATACATATGAACATAGACTACAGACTTCTTAGTATAAAATTAAGAGACAACTAGTTCATCTCCAACATCCTTTCTAGCTTCCAAATGTTATGATTGTTAGTCCTATTACTCAAAAAGATTAATTTTCCCGGTGAAATTTTACTGAATTGAATTGAGTTCTGAGGTTTCATTAAAAATCTAAGAAACAACAGAAAAGTTGAGGACTGCTGAGTGTGATACCAATTAGTACTCAGTTAATATTCACAATTTCAAGCAGTGTCTTTAAATTCAAATGTGTTAATACTGGATATGTGTGATTTAGAAAAATAGTTTCTAATATCTTTAGCGAAAACATTTGTACTAATAATTGTACCAGTAAGTTTTTGTTTTTTTCTAAGTTACCTGTTTAAAACATTTTTTTAATTCTTCAATAGGGAAGTTTGGTTGGCTTAGTGGATTATCCAGATGATGAAGAGGAAGAAGAAGAAGAAGAAACATCTCCCAGGAAAAGACCACGTCTTGGCTCATAAAATATTTACTGGGGGACTCCCACCGTGTGGTCTTCTTACTAAAATGCTGCAACTGTTCAATGAGTGGAAAAATCTGAATCAGAAAGCTTTCTCACTTGAACTTATAAATATACAAGGAGTAGCAGAAGATACTCAGTATATCATCTAGGAGAGTTTAGTTCTGTAAAAAAAAAAAAACCCAGGATTCCCAGGAACTTGATTGCTTGCTAGTAATTAAGGGGTTTGCCTTTCAGGCTGTTTAAAAAGAAAAAAAGGAAAAAAAAAAAAAATTTTTTTTTTAATTAAAAAAAAAAAAAAAAAAAAAAAGACTAGTTACCAGAACCTGGGAGATAGCTTCTCAGCAAGGAAAGTCTCAGGTTTCGGATGGTTTGGGGAGGGAAAAGGTTGGTAAAATAATATTCACGCAGGGTTGCTCCAGGGGGGGTATCCAGTCTAGAAAAAAATTAATAAAACTTCAGTTGCAAACCCAATAACATTACTTGTATAATGGTGCTGACCATGTTGTTGTTTTAAGCAGTTGCCTCTTTTTAAAGAAAATTTTTATGGAAAACAAATAGAACTATCAAAAAAAAAAAAATGAAGTCAAGCTTTTGGGACCACTTTTTTTTTTTAAGACTTCACAGAAATTCAGCTTTTTGGGTAGTTGGAGGGAAGTACACCCTGTATTACAGCACATGTTGAGTTTTCTACACCAAGGATTTTCAATAAGTATTCTGATAAAAATAAGCTGCATTCAAAATGGATAGTTTTGTTAATATAATTAAAATCAGCACTTTTGAGATAACAGCAGCCAAGAAACAGTTCGTTAGTATTCCAGAATGATCCTCTTCAAAATCTTGGGAATGGACAGAACAGAATGTTTTTCAGCCACCTACCAGTACAATCCTTCGTAGAAGATATTCTGAAGTCCCTTTCTGCTTTGTTAGTAAACTTGTGTTTATCATCAGAGCTGCAGGCAAGTATGAAAGCGTAATTTGTAAAGACTAATTTTTTTAAAAAGTGCTGGATTGTAGTATTTAATATCTAGAAGCCATTTTGATCCAAGGAGTTATGTCAAAGTCACATGCAGCACAGGAAACTTTTCCTCAGACAAGGGTGTATGTAATACAAAGGCTGCTTTTTTAAAGAGTAAAAGCACATTCCATGTACGTAAATGAATTTAAAGTAACAAATTGAGGCAAACAGTTACAATGTTTTATTTTTAGAACAGCAGTTAACTGTAAATATTTTAATGTTAGTTTGCTCATCTATGATCTGAGATCATGCTGAGATGAGAAAAATGTCCCCAAACTACAATTTAATGCATTGGGAAAAAAAAAAAAATCTAAAAATAGTAATTCCAGCTACAGTCTTTAGGTCACCTTTGTAATGTGTTAATGGGTCCATTTTTTCCTGGAATAGCTTAAACTGAAGCAGTTTCCCCTGTTTTGGAGATTTTGTAGTTAATTTTAATTTTGGCTATTGTTTGGAAAAGATGGGCTGTCTGTGTAGATATGAAGTATAGTTTTTCCATAAAACAGATGTTTATTTTGTATTAAAAATACCACTGTACTTGTTTTACACCATTTGTATACATGTGGTGATATTAATGCTGAACTGTAAAATTCAGGAATTAAAATGTGACCCTGTAATTCCATGATTGATGTTTGTGTTTGTTTTATGGTGAATATAAATTAACTCCATTTTACATTGTCTTTTAAAAGCCTAAAATTATCATCCATAAATTTATTATAAGCCACTAAATCATACACTAATCTGAATGAAAGCCCTAAACAGATGGTCTACTGCACTTTAAATATCACTGATTACTTATAGAAGGTGAGACTTGAACAAGTAAATCTCAGCACCAAAGATCACAGCAACTCTTACTTCTTGATTACAGGTAAACATATAATAAAATCCTTACAACTTCATAACACAAGTGAGGTTATTTTCAGTCAAGATCACATGATCACTTTCAAGTAAATTTTATCAAGCCTATTAGCTTTTAGTAAATTGCTTCTTATAATCTAAGCAGCCCATGCCTAAAATATTTCCCTATTTACTCTTGACTCTTCTTAAGTTCCAGTAGGAAGTTATCTTTAATTTCCCTTTTGAAAAACTGTCTTAAGTCTCAAACTTGTAAATTGTCTTCATCATAGAAACCTTATATCAGAAATGTGAATGTTTTCATGGTACATATCCTTACCCACATGAGAATAAAACATACCTTGATAACACAGCGAGTCCACATTCACTATCTTAAATAACTGCCTTCAGGCAGATCTTTATTTTCACTCATTGTAGCAAACCAGAACCCACATTTGTATACCTTAGGTCCTCTTAAAATATCTGTAAACATGTAGTCGATATAAAAGCTATTTTTAATTAAAAATTACATGAAACACATTCCTCTTTTAAGCACTAGGTTTCCTTATCCATCTAGTAATGTTACCAATGTAGAATAATTTTTTTTCTGTAGTTTGGAATCTGGAACTTTATAAGATGAGCAAGTTTTGTTAAAAATTAGTTTTGGTTTTTTTGTTTTTTGTTTTTCTAAATAGCACCCAGCCGTAATTACAAACTTTTTAAAAGGGATACCAAAGCTGGGCATAGTGCTACACATCTGTAGTCCCAGCAACTCAGGAAGCTAAGTCAGGAGGGTCACCAGTTCAAGGCCAGCCTGGGCAACTTAAAAGCTTGTCTCAAATATAAAAAGGGTTGGAGTTGTGGATCAGTGGTAAAGTGCTCCTAGCTTTGATGTCTAGTACCACAAAAAAACATACAGATGTATCTTTCAACAGACTACAGAAAACTATTCTAGGGTCTTTTAAAAAACTTGCACCCAGTGGTAGCACTTCCCTCAACAAGCTCAGGCAGTTGTTCCCGTTGTTTTCATGGTAGCTTTTCTAGAAACTGGATAAATTCTTTCCCCACCTCTATTTTCCAAGTCCTAGTTATCCTGCCTCAAATGTACATGGTAAATGTTCAGTCTCTCTTAAGACTGCCCAAAGAATCTTCTCTTTTGATTGTATTGCTTCCTACCCGGTAAACCCATAACTATTCTAGCACAACCACTAGTATCCATATAACAACCATGCATCTTTAAAATATGAAAATAATTTGATAAGGTAACCTCCCAGCTGCCCCATATTATAAAATTAAAATCTTCATATCCCTTCAAGCCCAACATATATGAACAATACCCCACCTATTTTCAATTTCATATGCTAACCCTCTCCACTCATATTACAGTTCCTCAGTATGTGCTTTTTTCTTTTTTCTGCTGCAGGACCTGAGTTATTCTTTCCCTCAATGCAATTACCCTTCCAATAAGCTTAAATATCACTTGCTCAGGGAAGTTTAACCAACCTGTACTCTGCACTATTCCTTTATCTTTTATATTTAAATTATTATTCTTAAAAAATTTTGGTGCTACTAGGGATTGAACCCAGGGGTGCTCTGCCACTGAGCTTCATTCCCAGCCCTTTTTATTTTTGAGACAGGGTCTTGCTGAGTGCCTAAGCTGGCCTCAAACTGGCATTCATCCTGCCGGAGCCTCCCAAGTAGCTGGTATTAAAGGTGCTTGAATTCCTCCTTTCTAACACTTTGCTCTGTGAGCATTCTTCATTAACTCCAGGAAGACAGGGACCTCCCTTCAATCTAGTTGACTACTATCTTCAGTGCGCAGCAAAATGCCTACCACAAACAGTAGTTGTCCAAGTCAGAATGAACATGCTATCAACTAGTTTCTATGCCTCTAAGAGAAAACATTACCCCAAAATTTGTATTAAATTAATTAGTACAAGTAGCTGGCCTTCTGCACTGTCCTTTACCTCAAATGTTTAATATGATGAACTTCTATTTGCATTTAGAAAACAAGTATTTACTTAAAACTAACAGTCTTGATTTAAGGATTAAATAATTTATTTTTAAGAAAATTTGGACTTTTGCTAATTTTTAATTATTACTTATTAATAACTTCTTCTTTAAGTTTCTCTGCAAGCAAGCGCCTCTTTAGGAGTGTTTGTTTCTCCTCTGCTGTCATTTCTGGTTTCTCTGTCATTTCCTTAAAAAAAAAAGAAAAAAAGAAAAAAAGAAAAAAAAAAGAAAAAAATTGGCTACAATATAAAATGGGTTCATTTGTCTAAAATTCCCAACATACAGCCTCAAAAGAACAAAGATTAAGGACTTTTTCAGGGGCGGGGGTAAACTAGGTTCCCTAAATCTCTTTTTTGTAAAAATCTCTTAAACTCTCCTGGAGGTGGTGGCTCAGATATTGACAGGACATTTCACACATTTCAGATGGCTTAGGTAAGATGACCACTGACCCCTTATCAACTCAGAGCAAAGCAAGTAAAAAAACAAGAAAAAAAAAAAAAACTTACAATGAAACTGCTCATTTCTACCTCATAAAATCATTACAACTCACTCTTCCTAGAAAAGATGTAGCCACTGTTGCACTAGCAGGGTGGTTAAAATGAATGAATCTACAAGCAAAATTCATTAGAGGCTTTTTTGCACATAATCTGATTTTGAGAATTCTACCTCTAGATATAAAATTGTGGCACACCAAGGCTAACCATACCTCTATCTCCCCCACAGGTTTTCCTTTTTGCTCTGTATTTTGGATCTGCTTAGTCCTTATATCCTTTCTCATGGACATCAACTTATCTCTCTTCTGTTTGAGATAGTGCTCTCGTTGTCGCAGCTCTTCTGTTCCAAGAGCTGACAAGTTCTGGGTCAAATAATAGAAGAAACTCTTTAAATTCATGTCCACATAGTAAGTGGCAAAGATAATTAGATTCAATTAAAAGTTTGAGTTCAAGATCACAACAAAAGTCTTAAGTGTGGCTGTTTACATTGTTCCCAATACTTTGTCATTTAACTCAAGTTGTTAAAAACTGATATAGTCTTTTACTTACTGCTATTGGTCCTTCAATGTTTGCATGTTCTAAGCCAGGAATCTTTAGGCTCTTTTGTGGGAGGGAGGAAGTTTCAGGTCTCATTTCCAGGTTTTTTGACAAAGGTTGCACTTTAACTTCTGGTGGTAATTAGACAATAATACCAGTTAGAATTATAAGAACTGTTACATACTTAGGTAGTTCACCAAAATGAAGTAACAATAATACTTGATTTTTCCTCATATTCATTCAGTCAACATATATTCATTGCCTACACTCTACCAAGCACTTGGTGAGAACATGGTCTCTGTTCATCCTTAAGAAACTCAAGACTACAATTTCTCTTATGAATAATGACATTTCGACAAATACTACTGGTTTTTTGTTTGTTTGTTTGTTTGTTTTTGTATTGAGGAGGTGGTTACCAGGGTTTGAACTCAGGGCATTCAACCACTGAGCCACATCCCCAGTCCTATTTTGTATTTATTTTGTATTTTATTTAGTTGCTTAGCACCTCAATTTTGCTGAGGCTGGCTTTAAACTCACAATCCTATCTCAGCCTCCAGAGCCACTGGGATTACAAGTGTGCACCACCATGCCTGGCCAAGCTCCTACTGTTTGTACAGTTCTACAGCTACAAAAAGATAACCCTTGTTTAAAGATTAGAACCACTTTGTGGGCTGGGGTTGTGGCTCAATGGTAGAGCACTTGCCTAGCATGTTTGAGACATTGTGTTCAATTCTCAGCACCACATATAAGGTCCATCAACAACTAAAAAAAAATTTTAAAAACACTTTATGATGTAATACAAGGGTACTACATAATCTAAACAAATAGTAAACAAATTCCTTATTATATAATTGGCTTCCAATTTTTTGTTGCAGGTAAAATAAGTAACAGTACATTTATAGAAAATTACTGTAAAGCTAATTTTTTTAATTTTATAACTAACTACCAGTATTATCAATAACTTTTGTCTGTAATTACATATTGAAGATAACTCTAAGCCTGCCAATGCATTAAGAAAAATGTAAAGATTCTAAAGCAAGTAGAAACTGGAACCACATATAACATAAGTACTTAATACTTTTAGGTATTTGCTGACTGTTCCAAGAGACCTAATTAACATTCTAATTGCTCCTCCTCTTTTTCCTAAATTTGAGCTATTTTTTATTAAAAGATTAAGTAATGCTTTTAAAGAAAGATCAAATATTTTCAGTGTTAAGTACATGGGCTTGGAAAGAAAGTAGAATGAGATAAGCAAAGATATTAAAATGATGCAAAGAACTAAAAGCATGATGGGGAAACATATATGCCTCTAAATGATTAATAATCTTGCCAATGTAGAAAACCAGAAAAGGAACTTTACCTATACAAGAAACTTGACAGAGGACCACTACCCTAGCATGGAGTGAGTAAAATGATTGTAATGCCAGCGAGTCTGAAGTAAGAAAAGCTCTACAGTCTTTGAATTAAGCAGTTAAACTAGAGCTAGCACTCCCAAACAACCTAGACAGGCAACTACAGAGCTAACCAACAGAAGTAAAAGTGAGCTTAAACAAGTTGTTTATAATATGCAGATAGAGTTGTAAGTCTTTTTTACTAATGGCGACTAGCCACCGTGTACTTAGGTTATATAGTTCTTGCCTTCAGTTTGTTAGTGATGAACATATTGTATAATCTCAATTAGAGAGGAAAGAACTTGAAGCCAAAATATTTAGCATTTCTGATTTTTACAAAAGGAGGATCAGAAAGCCTCAAGAAAAAAACATGTCTGGCAACTCCATCAGTTTGAGAACAGATGCTATTTCTAGCTGGAACCAAGGAAAAACATGAGAAGAGGGATAAGAAAGCAGGTCACCTTCTTGATGCCAAAATAAGGTCCTTTTTTTTTTTTTTTCTTCCTAGGTACTGTGGACTGAACTGGGTGCTCTAACACTAAGCTGCATCACCAACCCTTTTTATTTTTTTATTTTAAGACAGGGTCTCACTAAGTTGCTGAGGCTAGTCTAGAACTTCTGATCCTCCCAAGATGCTGGGATTATAAGCATGCACCACTTATGCCCAACCAAAATTAAGTCTTCTTAATGGGTTCCCATCACTTTGCATGAACTGATTCCTGGTGTTCGTTATGCCCATTTAAAAAAAACTTTTGTTTTGAAAATTAAAGTCATTATTTTTAAAAGTAACCACCATTTGGTCTGTGTCATTTAAAATGTATAACTGAGTTATGTGTGGCTGGAGATAAATTTTTTTATAGCTCCACTTACTAGACAGATAAGGAAATCCACAGAACAAATTTATTCAAATTATGTCAGGTGCAAACATTAAACAACACTTTTTACTTTGGTAAAACCAAATTTGGGTCAGCAAATTAAAACAAAGCACAGACAGTATCAGTATGTAAAGTAGTTTTCGAAGATATAATACCAGTGAGGTTATTTCTACTTAAACTGCAGAACATGAAAAAATGGTTAGATATGCTAGGAAGAAAGACAAAAAATAACTTTATAAACTTGTTTGTTTCATAACCCCTGTTCGTTTTAACAACTAAGATTATACTTCCTTAAAAATCAATGGGTACTCTGCCAGGTGAGGTGGTACATGCCAGTAATCCCAGCTACTCAGAAGGCTGAGGCAGGAGGATCACAAGTTTGAAAACAGCCTCAGCAACTTAGTGAGACCCCGTCTCAAAATAAAAAATAAAATGAACTGGAGATGTAGCTCAATGGTAAAGCATCCCCTGATCAATCTCCAGTATCAAATGATGATGATGATAAGAAGAACTCCTCCTCTAAGTAAACAGGAATACAGATCGTCCTCAACTTGATAAAGAATGTCTACAAAAAAAGAAAAAGAAGAAAGAAAGAAAAAGAGAGAAAAAGAGAGAGAGAAAAGAAGAAAGAAAGAAAGAAAGGAAGAAAGAAAGAAAGAAAAAGCCAGATGTGATGGCACATGCCTGGAATCCTAGCTACCTGGGAAACAGGCAGGAGGGACACTTGGGCCCAGGAATCTGAGACCAGTCTGGGCAACACAGTGAGACGGGTCTTAAAACAAACAAACAACAACAAAAAAAAACCTACCAAAAAAGCTACAATTGCACCACACTTAATGAGAAACTAAAAGTTTTCCCATTAAAATCAGGAAAAAGGCAAGAAGGGCCCATCTTACCACTCCAATTCAATATCCAGCATGACAAGAAAAGTAAATAAAAGGTACACTGAAAAGGAAAAAAACCTGTCTCTATTTGTAGATGACATGGTCATTTATGTAGAACATCTAAAAGAAATGACAAAAACTGGAATAAGTGATTATATTATGCTTATAGAATACAAGGTAAACATATACAAATCAATCACTTTCCATAATTCCAGTAATAAACAGGTAGAATTTGAAATAAAAAACACAATACCCCTAAAACTAGCACCCCAAAAATGAAATGTTTAAATATAAAATCTAACAAAACGTGAACAAGATCTACACAAGAAAAACCACAAAATCTTGGTGAAAGAAATCAAAGAACTAGTCTGGGAATGGTGGCACACGCCTGTAATTCCAGTTACTCAGGAGGCTGAGGCAGGAGGATTGCAAATTTGAGGCCAGCCTGGGCAAATTAACAAGACCCTATCTCAAAATGAAAAGTAAAAAGAGCTGGGGATACAGCTCAGAGGCAGAAAACTCCTGAGTTCAATCCCTAGTACCACCAAAAAAAAAAAAAAAAAAAAAAAAACTAAATAAATGGAGAAATTCCATGTACATAACATGATAGGAAGACTCAATAGTGTCAAAATGATAGGTCTTCCTAACTTAAGGTTCAGAATCAATGCAATCTTACCCCAAATCTCAGCAAGGTATTTTTGTGAATATTCACAGACTGATTCTCAAGTTTATATGGAAAGATAAAGCTCCAGACAGCCAACTTAAAATGAACAACAAAGTTGGAGGACTGACACTACCCAACTTCAAGATTTTACTATAAACCTACAGTAATCAAAACATTGTGGTATTGGAGGGAAACAAATAAACAAATAGACCAATGGGAAAAAAGGGAGCCCAAAAATAGATCTACAAAAATACAGTTAGTTGATCTTTGACAAAGGAGTAAAGGCAGCACAAAGAAGAAAAGACAGACTTTTCAACAAATGGTGCTGGATAAAACTAGACATCACATGGAAAATCAAAATCTAAAAACAGACCTTACAATCTTCACAAAAATTAACTCAAAATGGATCACAGACCTAAATTTAAAATGCAAAACTATAAAATTCCTAGAAGATAACAGGAGAAAATTTAAATGCTATGGGTATAGGAATGACTTTTCAGATAAAATACCAAAATCACAACTCATAAAAGAAATAATCAGCTGGACATCATTAAAAACCTCTGCTCTGATTCCAGTGACTCAGGAGGTTGAGGCAAGAGGATCATAAGTTCAAGGCCAGGCTCAGCAATTTAGCAAGACTCTCAGGAACGTAGCAAGGCCCTGTCTCTAAAAGTGAAAAGGACTGGGGATATAGATCAGTTGTAAAGTGCACCTGGATTCAATCCCTAGTACCAGAAAAAAAAAAAAAAAGGAGGAGGAAACACCAACTTCTGTTCTATACAAAACAGAAAACAGTATCAAGAGAATGAGAAGACCAGGAACAGACCAGGAGAAAATATTTGTAAAAGGTACATCTGATAAAGGACTAATATCCAAAAAATACAAAGCACCCTTAGAACTTCAAAATGCAAAAACCAACCACCCCCAAAAAATAATACGCCAAAGACCTTAACAAATACATCACCAAATATACAGATGAAAAATAAGCATGTGAAAACATGCTCCATGGGGGATGCGACTCAGTTACACAGCTTTTGCCTAGCATGCACAAGGCCCTATGTTCAATCTCTGGCAAAAGATGTTCCACATCACATGTCACTAGGGAAATGCAAATAAATCGACAATGAGAAACCACACCTATTAGAATGGTCCAAATCTGGAACACCAACACCACGAAATGCTGGTAGGTAGGGAAATGGAGCAGCAGAAACTCTCATTCTGCTGGTAGTACGAATGCAAAATGGTACAGCCACTTTTGAAGAGAGTTGGGTAGTTCCTTACAAAAATAAATGTACTCTTACCACACAATCCAGTCATGCTCCCTTTGTATTTATCCAAAGGAACTGAAAACTTTTATTTACATAAGAAAACCTACACAGTTTTTTATAGCAGCTTTATTAAATAGGCAGAGCACAGAAGTTTTTCAGAACAATGAAACTATTCTGTATTATACTATGATGGTAGAGATATGTCATTATACATTTATAAAAACCCATAGAATGTATAATGAACCTGTAAACTATGGATTTTGGAAAATAATAATGTGTCAATGTATATTTATCAATTGCAAAAAATGTACTATACTCTGGTGGGAGATACTGATAATAAGTTATGCATGTGTGAGACAGAAGTTGTATGAGAAATCTCTGTACCCTCAGCTAAATTTTGCTGTGAACCAAAAAGTGAAAACAAAGAAAGTATATTTTAAAAATTAAGTTCCATGCTAAGCCCATGGCTAATATTATTCTAAATGGTGAAAAACTGAAAGCATTCCCTCTAAAAACTGGAACAAGGTAGGGATGCCCTCTTTCACCACTTCTATTCAATATCGTCCTTGAAACTCTAGCCAGAGCAATTAGACAGACCAAAGAAATTAAAGGGATACGAATAGGCAAAGAAGAACTCAAACTATCCCTATTTGCTGATGTTATGATTGTATACTTAGAGGAACCAGGAAATTCCACCAGAAAACTTTTAGATCTCATAAGTGAATTCAGTAAAGTAGCGGGATATAAGATCAATGCACATAAATCTAAGGCATTTCTATACATGAGCGATGAATCTTCAGAAAGAGAAATTAGGAAAACTACCCCATTCACAATAGCTTTGAAAAAAATAAAATACTTGGGAATCAATCTCACAAAAGAGGTGAAAGACCTCTACAATGAGAACTACAGAACACTAAAGAAAGAAATTCAAGAAAACCTTAGAAGATGGAAAGATCTCCCATGTTCTTGGATAGGCAGAATTAATATTGTCAAAATGGCCATACTACCAAAAGTTCTATACAGATTCAATGCAATTCCAATTAAAATCCCAATGATGTACCTTACAGAAATAGAGCAAGCAATTATGAAATTCATCTGGAAGAATAAAAAACCCAGAATAGCTAAAGCAATCCTTGGCAGAAAGAGTGAAGCAGGGGGTATCGCAATACCAGATCTTCAACTCTACTACAAAGCAATAGTAACAAAAACGGCATGGTATTGGTACCAAAATAGAGAGGTGGATCAATGGTACAGAATAGAGGACATGGACACAAACCCAAATAAATACAATTTTCTCATACTAGACAAAGGGGCCAAAAATATGCAATGGAGAAAAGATAGCCTCTTCAACAAATGGTGCTGGGAGAATTGGAAATCCATATGCAACAGAATGAAACTAAACCCATATCTCTCACCATGCACGAAACTAAACTCAAAATGGATTAAGGATCTCGGAATCAGACCAGAGACCTTGCATCTTATAGAAGAAAAAGTAGGTCCAGAGCTTCAACATGTCGGCTTAGGACCAGACTTCCTCAACAGGACTCCCATAGCACAAAAAATAAAAGCAAGAATTAATAACTGGGATAGATTCAAACTAAAAAGCTTTCTCTCAGCAAAAGAAACTATCAGCAATGCGAAGAAAGAGCCTACAGAGTGGGAGAAAATCTTTGCCAATCATACTTCAGATAGAGCGCTAATCTCCAGAATCTATAAAGAACTCAAAAAACTCTACACCAAGAATGCAAATAATCCAATCGACAAATGGGCTAAGGAAATGGATAGACACTTCACAGAAGAAGATCTACAAGCAATCAACAAACATATGGAAAAATGTTCAACATCTCTAGTATAAGAGAAATGCAAATCAAAACCACCCTAAGATTCCATCTCACCCCAATTAGAATGGCGATTATCAAGAATACAAGCAACAACAGGTGTTGGCGAGGATGTGGGGAGAAAGGTACACTCATACATTGCTGGTGGGGCTGCAAATTAGTGCAGCCACTCTGGAAAGCAGTATGGAGACTCCTTAGAAAACTTGGAATGGAACCACCATTTGACCCAGCTATCCCACTCCTTGGCCTATACCCAAAGGATTTAAAATCAGCATATTACAGAGATACAGCCACATCAATGTTCATAGCTGCTCAGTTCACAATAGCCAGATTGTGGAACCAACCTAGATGTCCTTCAATTGATGAATGGATAAAGAAACTGTGGTATATATATACAATGGAATATTACTCTGCTATAAAGAATGATAAAATTATGGCATTTGCAGGCAAATGGATGAAATTGGAGAATATCATGCTAAGTGAGATAAGCCAATCTCAAAAAACCAAAGGAAGAATGATATCGCTAATAAGTGGATGAGGACACATAATGGGGGGTGGGAAGAGTTAGTGTTAGGGTTAGAGTTAGGGTTAGGGAGGGGGGCAAGAATGGAGGAAGGAAGGACTGTATAGAGGGAAAAGAGGGGTGGGAGGGGTGGGGGGAAGGGAAAAAAATAACAGAATGAATCAAACATTACCCTATGTAAATTTATGATTACACAAATGGTATGCCTTTACGCCATGTACAAACAGAGAAACAACATGTATCCCATTTGTGTACAATAATAAAAAATAAATAAATAAATAAATAAATAAAAAGTAAAAAAAAAAAAAATTAAGTTCCTCTCTGATGTTAAAAAAATGGGTAAATATAAACTTATCTGAATTAAAGAAGTTTCTTTGAAATGTAGAAGAATGTAAGATTTAGAGTAAGATGAAAGATAAGTCACAGTTTCACTAAGCTTTTGCTCAGTGATCTGGGACAAGTCACTCAGCTTCCTTGAATTTCTTATTAAAGAAAAATAAGGAATTATAGTATGTACTTCCCAGAGGTTTTTTTTTTTTAATTGACAAAAGAATATTTATTTAATACCATAGAAATTCATATGATCAAGATCCAATTTCTAATTTAGAATTACTTATTTTTTATACAGTATAGAAATCAGAACATATTTAAAGTAGATCTGCCAAATATTGAACAAGGTCATACATTAATGTGTCCTAAAAGAGTTTCATTAAATTTTATTTCAAAGACACAATTTCTGATTAAACATCTGGACAAACTAGCTACCTCTTATTTTTTAGTTGAACTTCAATTCATTAGGAAAGTAATTTAATAGGATCTTTCCAGGTTTAGCTTTTTGCTTACAAACACCACATAATTGTATAAGGAAGAGAATACCCAACATTATGTGAACATATCTTGTATGCTGCAGCCATAGCACAAATGTTGGTGACTCCCTCAGAGTTTTGCACACTGTTTTAGGTTCTCAGCTTCACTTAGAAATATGGGGACTATATTCTCTTTTCAGATGGGTATTTCCAATGTGCAATAACTAAATTCATGAACAACTTTAAATATTGAAACCATTCAATACTCCCCTCCAAGGTTTTTGAAGGCTAAATATACGAGAGTATAATATGCTTTGTACAATGTTTACATATTCATAGTATTAGAGAAAATTCAGTATACCTCAATCTTACCTGAGGGTGGGTGTTCAAATTGTTCACCATCCCCTTGGGAACTGCTCATTTTTGCAGCTTCACTAGTTTGCACTGGGGGCTCTTCTGTTTTAGCCTCTGATAACTTCAGGATTCCAAAATCCAATTTTTAAAAATGCACAATTTAGATTAATTTTTACTAATCAAGAGATTCTATATTTTCCCAAACTTTTTAACATGTTACTAGCTTCTGTTTTTTGAGGTAGGTAAACATTTCATTTCAAATCACATAGTATTAACAATAACTAGTATGATTAGAATTTTGAACTTAGATAGAACTACACAAACCCAGGCTTCACCTTTACTATTCATGTGACTTGGAGCAAGACACCAAAAAACTACTCTAAGAGAAACAAAACCATTTAATTACAAAATGTTTTTCCACTTAAAATAGTCTATATGTTACTACTTTGAAATGCCTAACGTAGCCACTGTTGATCTACTTCCATTTCTAAAATGGAATGGTATATATTTAAACCAAAGAAATAATTTAATCATAGGAAAAAAGTAAACTATTGTTAATTCATTTTTCTTTAAAAATAGAAGAAAATCCAACCTCATGCAGCATATTAGGCAATTCATGGATACCTAAATCATAAGCCCCTATACAGTAAGTGATAGATACATGGGGATTCATTATTATTACCATCTCTACTGTTGTGTTTTTGATAACTTCCATAATAAAAAGTCTCAAAAAAATCATATAACCCTAAGACATATTATCCAAGAAACCTACTAGGCTTTGCATACAAATCAGAAGGTTAAACTTACTATCTTCTATTAGTTATTTTGAACTGGTTTCTATTCTATCTCTTTATATTTAAAAATCTTCATTAATATCTAAGAACTTCACCTCTCTTTTCTAAAAAGAGATTTACTCAAAGATAAATCTTTCTTCTGCTTTTTACTGGGTACCTTAGAGTAAAATCAGGTTTTCAAAGATAGTGAAATAACACAAGCATATATCACGACTAAGAGAAAAACTGAAAAACCACTTTTTTTCTTTTTGGTATGGGGATTGAACCCAGAAGCACTTTATCACTGAGTTATATCCCCAGCCCTATTTTATTTTTTTAATATTTTTTGAATTTTTATTTTAGTTGTAGATGAACACAATACCTTTATTTTATTTATTTATTTTTATGTAGTGCTAAGCTACAGACCCAGCCTCCTCTTTTATTTTTTATTTTGAGACAGGGTCTTGCTAAATTGCTGAGGCTGGTCTCAAACTTGGAATTCTCCTGCCTCAGCCTCCCAAGTCACTGGAATTGCAGGCGACCAGCAAAAAAATAAAGAAAAATATTTAAGTGACTGAGAGATAGTTTATTTAAGGTTTCAATTTCCCTTCAAGTAGATTATGAAAACATGAAAAGGGAAGCAGTCAGGAAAGAATAAACACTAACTTCCAAAATCTCTACCAGATACTTGTTTAATTTATCCTTGAGAAGATTAGGCACTTTAAAGAAATGGTTCTTAAATGGAAGAACTGTATGCCAGGAAATATGATACTGAATCATTTTGATAATATCAAAGCCTGCAGGGGACTTTTGGTAGCAGCTGTAGCTGCTGTTTCAACACACTAAAGCCATCAAGGATGGAAAAGTAAAACATTTTTCTCAATCTTTTATGTAGAAAATTAAGGGGAATTTTTATAAGGAACTCCTCAAAACATGAATGGTATTATTGAAGTTTTTGGAGTTAATGATGTTGGTCTTTATCATGGAGTTTAAAAAACAGGTTGCTTGAAGATTTGTAAAGTGAATAAAGTTATAAAGGGAGAATTACTTATTTTTGGTACCAGGGCCTCACATATGCTAACCACAAGCTCTCTACCACCATGCTACACCCTACCCCCAAAAATACTTTATAAGAATGTATGAAGTACACACTCTTGTAAGAAAGTATATACTTTACATATAAAAGAGTATAAAACTCTATGCCAACAGTAACTCTAGGGACACTGTGCCCTCTGGGGTCATGCCAGACCTCATTCACCAATCCCATGAGGTTGGCTACCTCCCAGAGGGAAGAAGGAGAATGAGATACATGGCAGGACTTCCATTTTAAGTATTTCTTAAAATGAAATAAGAAAAGATCCCTATGTCATGATGTTAAAATTCCTTTCATCTCAGGTTAATTTTTTCCAACTTTTTCCTATGTATTTAAAATATGTTTATTTTGGTTTACTTAGATAATGCTGCAGTTAGCGGAAATGAAACATTTAAAGTATTAATGCCCTGTGAATGCATTCAACTTAAAAGAATACACATTTTTTTAAAAAATAAAAACAGATAAATAAAATATTCAGTGAATTAAAATTTAAAAACAGGATAAAACTATAATATAAATGCTTAGACTTGCTAAGAAAATATGAATACTTGAGGAACTGTGTAATTCCATAGAAGCTTAAATGTCAATAGCAAAACCTAGGTGCAAAATTAATAAGAGATAAGAGCAATTAAATATACTTCTATTGTATTTATATGTTCTGCAGGCACCTTTTTTTTTCTCTTCCTTTCTTCCTCCTGGTCATATTCCTCTTTTGATTTTCTGAAATATACAAATATAAAGTAAAAAAGTAAGTTTTCTTTTTTTGCCAAAGAACAATGTTCAACTAAGCAACATGCTAACCTAAGCTTACATTGTGAGCAAGGCATATTGGACACAAAGATGGAAAATAATCAGGCCATGCTCTAAAGCTTACAATTAACTGGAGGAGAAATAGGCGATATACTGCACAATAAAAGTTAGTAACACAAAATACATGGTTACCCATTTCATTAAGAATTGTGAATGAACCCTAGCCAAACAAAGACCAACATTGAAATCCTAAATACAAATTTGAATGGCAAAGTCCATTAATCAGTACTTTGATCCTCTTTAGAGCCATTTCTCCTTTCATTCTGTTTTTTTCAATAGCACCTAAGCTAAAAGAAAGCACTCCTCATGCCACTGTGGCAAAGCCTATCAATGTTTATGAACTGCTCTCTAAGGCAGTCTGACTTATGAAAACAGCTGAGGGTAACATTTGTACATGTTCACAACTAACCAATACAGTAGTATATCCACCTCAAAAGTTTTTAGAAAATAAAATCTAAAAGCACAATGGATCCATTTTCAGATCACCAATCAACCAATGCAACCAGTGCAAGTTAAAACTTTACCAGTACTCTGTACCAAATACCCTTATCTCTTCAAACCTATAAATTCAAAGCATTCTGTGCCATGGAAATTAGTATCTGACAAAAAAGGGTCAGGTCAATCTAAATACATCTATCTATTTTCCTCCCTACAACCATTCAAACACACTGAAATTAAGCACTAAATTGGGGGACCTGACATAGTTTCCCACTAGGACCATCCTCCTACCCACCCCTTGGTGTTCCACTCCACGATAGGCACATTTATATAGGTATCCTTCCCCTCCAAACCTAGTACATTCTCACAGGTGATTTAAAAATTAGGTGCTACAATTGCCCCTCCCTTCCAAAACTCCCATAATGGTCAGGAGACAATAGGCACAATGAAAAAAGAAATGTCCATTAAGTTTCCCTAGTTCTGTGTAGACCCCTTTTGTGAGCTGCATACCTACACCACACAAGGCACGTGGTTGAAAATCATGTAACTATAAAGAAGAGGAGATGGGTAGGATACTAATCTGGAATAAATACCTCCCCCGCTGTCCTCGCTCCAATAGATTAGCTGTCACCCTGTCAGCCATGCATCTGTGGAGTCTGGAGACAAGTCTCCTACCATGTGACACTTAACTACGGCTAATTCTAAGATCAAAAAGCCATGGAGAATTCAGTTTAACTCTCCACCTCACCAGGGTTCAGGTTGGGTATACTGCAACTTTTTTTCCCACTGATGACTAGTTATATGATGAGGGTGAAGGAGATAAAAGATGACTCGGGTTGATCTGGCATGAGTCATGTGAAAATAATTCTTCCTATTCATTAGGAAATGTAAGGGACTGAGAATGTAGCTCAGTGGTAGAGTGTTTGCCTAGTACTACAATTCCTGGCAATGAGAAAAATAAAGAAATATAATACAGGTTGAGCATTCCTAATCTGAAAATTCGAAATTCAAAATTGTGCACCAATACAATGCTCAGAAAGCTTTAGATTTTCAGAACAGGAATGCTCAGCCAATAAGGCTTATGGAAATATTCCAAAATCTGAAAATATCTGATATCTGAAACACTTTTGGTTCTAAAAATTTTGGATGAGGGATACTCAAACTATGCACACATAGTTATAAAATGATAAATAATTTTGATGATCTTCAATAGAGAACTTAGATACTTTACTAGTTTACAATATTTTCTGGTAAAAAACATTTAATTATTATTATAATTATTTCACTAATATTACTAATGATTCATTCAAAAATAATTAAAAAATTGTACCTAAGAACTTCCCTCAGGATTTTCATCTCTTCCTGTTCAAGGTCACTGACCACATCAGAACCATCAGTCAAGCAGTCAGGTAACATACCTGTTGAAAACCAAACACCACATGGAATAATATCAACTCAACTGAAAATACTTATTTCTGACTATTCTAGTTCATTAGGCAAAATTAGTTTACAATTTATCACTTAAGATTTCAAACTCTTGCAACTTTTTCTCATTTTAGAGAAAAGTCCCACCAAAAATAACTAAAATTTTATCTAAAATATATCTTAGTAATTATTTGTGTTGGCTACTAAAAGTAACAATCATCATTAGGACTTGAGATGTAGCTTGGCTAGCATGCCATGTGCTCTGGGCTTGATCCCCAATACCACACACATACAAAAGAAGTCTGGAAAGAAAATTAATATAAGTTTCTGTCTTCCAGAATTATACAGTATCTGAGGATATACCACTGAAATCATCAAGCTAGGATTAATAATAAAAACATGCTCTTAAAGATGACTCAAATTGAAAAAGTTTAGAAAACAAAGTATTATTTTATCAAAACAGCATTTAGTACTCTTCATTCATACTATAATAAATGTTATTAAAAAGGATTCTGTTTACTATATGCAATGAAAGCATGGTGCTAAGCACTTTGTGGGGGTATTAAAAAGATGAATAATATAATATCTGCCCTTGGAGTTTCTGCTCATATAGCGATCTAATAACTATAAACCTCAGCAATATCAACTTTGGCCCAAGGCAATAAAAAATGAAAGGAAGAAATTTTAAATGTAGGCTTAATTTACCTTATTACTTATATATTCCTGGTAAACAGGAAGACTGGTAATAAATGTTCTATGTGTCTCTCTAATAATTACTTTCTAAGTTAGCAGAATGTCTCTTCCTTTTATCCTTCTATTTCTTCATCCATGTATGACTATGGGATTTTGGATCTGCTCTAATGTAAAGTAGCTTTATTATTTTAATCCCCTTGATATTTAGATGCATTTTCAAAATTAAACAATTTATTTTGAGATAATTGCAGATTCACACACAGTTGTTAAAAAAAAAAATGCAGAAAGATGCCATACCCTTTACCCAATTTTTCCCATAAGTAACATCTTGCAAAACTACATAGTACAATATCACACCCAGAAAATTGACATCAATAAAACTCACCAATCTAAAATGCAATTTTGCTCAAAGGATATAAAATTATTCTTCTAATGATCTTTGTAAGGATAATTAAAAGTACTGAAGGAGGAATAATGCAATGCACTTCGAAACCATCACAATAATGCTCTGGCACGCATTTTCCCCAAATTCTTTGATATGATATAACCAAAACTCCAGAGAGCCTTCATTTTTTTCTTACACAAAGACAATTTTCAAATAGCCTATAGTTCTGAATATAACTGACATTAATGTAAGGTACTAACCCCTAGTTAAATTAAGCAACATTCTTAAATACAAGTATGAAAATTCTGTGACAGAAACTGAGTATTAGTTTATGTTAAAATGTAGTCAAACTGTCCCACACTATGGTCTGACACCAGTCATTACTCCATATTATCCCCGTCCTCTTCCCTCATTTATGTATACCACATTTTGTGTATTTTGTGTAGTCATCAGGCAGCCAACTACTTAGAATCTGGGTCTGGGTCTCCCCTACCCCAGGAAAAACTTATGAATGGTTTAAACCAATCACAAAAGGTTCATTCACTGTGCCAGAAAGGCAACTGACCCCACACCTGCTCAATAGGGCCTGAGGAGAAAATTCTTAGAGGGCTTTCATGAAAGTGCTATCTTACTAACAAAAAGAAAAACACAGGAAGAAGCATTCCTTTTCTTCACGAGATTCTATTAAGCCTGCATTGGATACAGCTGGAGTATAATCATGAGAGAAGATCCTGAGAATGGCAGAATGTAAAGATAAAAAGTGTCAGGGTCCTTGGTAACATCACTAAGCCACCAAACAAACCAACCCTAGACCTGTCTTCTTTTCCTCCTTTTCTTTGGGTTTGTTTCATGAGATGATAATTTCTAATTGTTTAGAACTTTTATGGGGGAGTTCCGTTGCTGGCAGTCAAGCTATAGGTATTTACTCCCTTGTTATTAAAATCTACATAGTTTCCAGTTAAATTTCAAACTGAAGTGTCCAATGTCAAGTTCACTGTTTCTCTTTTCAAAGTTGATTCTCTCAAAATAAATGTTACTAACATAAAATAATTATCACAGGGGCTGGGGAGATAGCTCAGTCGGTAGAGTGCTTGCCTTGCAAGCACAAGGCCCTGGGTTCGATCCCCAGCACCCAAAAAAAAAAAAAAAAAAAATCTAAAATAATTATCACACAGGTCAGAATAAAGCATAGTTGCAAGAATATTAAGAGGAAAATATTTTATAGAGCAAACCATAGTAAAAAGTCAAAAAGAGGGGCTGCCTAGCACACTAGGGGCTGTAGAGCACTTGCCTAGCACATTCGATCCTCAGCACCAAGTAAAAATTAAATAAAGGTATATGGTCTACCTACAACTAAAAATATGTATTTTTTTAAAAAGTGTAAAAGAGACTATTTTCCAAACTTTATTTACACAAAAGTAATAGCATTGTGTCATGCATTCTTCATGGTTAGGGTAGTATTATCTCCTACCCACAGACAACAGCTCTTTTACCTGCTATGGAAAGCATATTGGGACTTTAGGGGATGGTTAGGAATAGAGTCCACTCACATCAGACAAATGAAAAGGAGACTATTCAAGAGTTTGCAACATTCTGATGTTCACCCTGCAACAATAGAAGCCCTACTGTTGCATGTTCTAGACACTTAAGAGTAAACAATACAAATGAACTATAGCTCTCATTTCTTCTGGAAACAATCAAAGGAAAGGTCCTGCTGTCAAACTATGAAAGAGGCCATGGCAAAGAATATCAGTGACAATCTATCAAGCAAAGGAACACATAAAAATTAAGATAAGATTACCAGAGCCATAAATCTGAAATAGAGATGAGAATCTGCTTTGAAAAGGAGATGGTACATTAATAAGAAGTATGGTTAAAACTTGACTGTTGAGTCAAAATATTTAATGTAGTTCAGGTACAAATAAAGTGGGGAGGGGGCAAAAGCCGAAAGAGCTAGAGGAAGGTGAGTTTAAACAGAGACAGGCAAAAATTAAAGCCAAAGAGGGTACTAGAGCCTTCTGTTTTCTATTCTACTTGATGCTGGTACAATAATCATATTGCCCTAAACCTGTGGTTCTCAATGTGGTCTCAGGATCAGCAGCTTTAGCATCACCTAGGAGTTTGGTCAAAATGAAAATTATTAGGTCCCAACACAACCCTACTAAATCAGAAAATGGAGCCTGTCATGTGTTTCAACAAGTCTTCCAACTGATTCCAATACTAAAGTCTTAACGATAAGCCAGCAGAGTAGTCATCTTTTCTTAGTAGTAACTATAACCAATACTGTGCCATAAACACAGTAGCTGAGGAGAAAATCAAATCTGGTTTCTTTGAGATGTCCAATGTACACTGGTAATAAAGTTTATACTCTTAAATCTTTTACATCAGCCAAAGACTTTCAAACTTGAAATAAATGTATAAAAAGCAGCTACACTTAAGACCATATTAGAAGCAGAAGAGTAAAAGAAAAAAAAAGCATTTAGCACTTAGATTTTTTAACTTCAACATTTTACCATTTCTCTCTTGAATTATTCGAATGGCTTGCAGCTGCATTTCAATGTTTTTCTGGACCATCATTGCTTTAAAGATAGTAAAATCTTCAGCTGCCAACACAGGTTGCAAAATGGCCTGTGAAAAGAAATCTGAAGGTTAAATGAAGACTAAAATTTTAAAACTATTCCCCACACATTCAAATAATTTTCACTGCAGAACAGCACATTAATTCATGAATGTTGTACCATTATTTATGGTGAGATGACTCAAATGGACAATTTTAAGATTTTATTTTAAAATCCTTTAAGATAAGAGTTCTCAAGAGGAGGACTCTCCAAATACCCATGCCTAAGCTAAGATTAATCATAATACCTTTTCTAAATGAGCTAGTACTAAATGACACTGAAAAACAACACAGGAATCTGGTTTACCTTTTAAAACTTACCATGTCAGTATCTGGGTTTATTTTCCTACCAAAATAACATCTATTTACTTTATATTCCTGCCACTTGAACTTTATTGCTTAATAATAATTCAGTAACTACAAAAATTATCCCTTTATAAAAAGTACAAGTTACATGTCAAAAAATGGAATCTGTAAAGTAAGTGTAATGGACCATTAATGTGTGAATGCTATTGTAGTTGTCTTATATGTAGAAAGTTATTTGAAAGAAGCAGAGTTATAAATTATGATGTAAAATCATAACTGCAAGAAATTTAAAAAGGTATCTAACATTAGAGTACACACTTAATACCTCCTTAACTATTGAAAATATTATATTGTCAAGAGCAAACCAATTTCCAAACTAATTAATAAAAAGGAGGATAAAATATGAAATGCCTGAAAACAGATCTTATTAGAATTCATTTCCAGCTTTACATGACATTACTGGAAATGACCACACAAAATCATGCTGAGGCAACCAAGGGTATGTGATTTACTAGGTAAGCAGTAGCAATACTGTCACAGAGAACACCTCAACAGAAACCTCATCAAAGAGATGTATTTGAAAGAAGAAGGAGCCCTTCCCCCAGCAACCAGCTTGCATTCTAGACTTGTGCAGGATAACAAAGCAAAGGTAAAGTGCAAAATCAGTTCTATGTGACAACTACATGGAGTTAACTGTAGAGAGAAAAAGATGAAACGGTTCTTTTCCACTAAGTTTACAAATACAGTCCAGAAGGCCCCAGAGCAGGAGCTGACAAAAAAGTTTTCAGCTGAGTTTGACAGTTGCCGTCCAGAAGTCAGTACTCAAAATAATGTGTGCAGTCTCAATGACTGATTGCTGATGTCTATCAGGGTCCCATTTACAGGATTATGCCACCACATAACTGCTCTGGCACTTCACAGATTTATTAGAAATACCAAATACTTTATCCTCATCACTAACAAATACTTAAAAGCATTGCTATTAATAGCAATGTATCAACCAGAGTTTCTATCAGTCAGATTGAATTGATACTTAAAATTATAATAAAGCATTCCTCAAAATGTTATTCTCAACTCCTCTTAATAAATGCAGGAAAGAAGAATTATTAAAATGTACATTCCTGAGCCCTGCCACAGATACAATTATCTAAATCTCTGGAGGATGGGTGCCCACACGTCTCCCCAGATAATTCTTATACCATTAAAGTTTGAGAACCACTGGTACATTAGGAAAGGAAGAGTCCTTGATATCAAAAGCCTGCTTTCAGTTTGACTATGCACCAGTTCCATGACTTTCAACACATCATTTAAATTCTCAGAGCTTCCTGCTCTTCATCTATAAAATCGATATAATAAGAATAACAATAATATACAGTATTTCACCACACTTAATACTACAGATTAGTAAACTAAACCACTGTTTCATGTGCCACTAAGAAAAAAACACTGCCAACACCATCAATTATAAAATGCATTTTTATTTTAAATATATTATAAAAATCGCCTCATGCAGAATGACTTCTTAAAAAAATCATGTTATGTACATGTATAAATATATCACGGGGAACTTCACCTTTATGCATAGGTAGAAAGAACCAATCAACTAGAAATAGATAAGTAAAAGGAAGTCGAGTTGAGCAAAGGAAGGAGATAGGGAAGGATCATAAACTGCAATAGAATTCCATGCATTTATAAGTTTGTCAGGATGAACCCAACTACTTTGTTTAACTATAGAGCTCTAATTTTTAAAAAAATGTTCTTAGAATAAAAGAAATACAGAACAACTTTCTGACTAGTTATTAAATGAGAAAACATTAAATAAAATTGGGATTAAATGAGAAAACATTTTTTAAACTGAAGAGTGCCCATAAGTGTAATTGCTCTGGACCTTTTGATGCTGGTTAAAATTATTAAACCTCTAGCTAGGTTAAGGGAAAAAAGAGCAAAAGCACAAATTACTAATTTTAAAAATGAAAAAAGAGCTATCACTACTGATCCTAAGAATACTGAAAGGACGAAGAAGAAATACCATGAGTAACTATGCCCATAAATTTGATAACGTAGATGAAATTTAACAATTCCTTAAAAATGATACAATCTGCCAAGACACAAAAGAAATAGATCATTTGACTATCCTATGCCTGATAATGAAGTATAAACAATAATTGATAACAGAAAACACCAAACCAAGATGGGTTCACTGATGAATTCTACCAAACATTTAAGGAAGAAATTATACGAGTTCTCTACAGTATATTCCAGAACACAGAAGCAGAGCGAATACTATGTCATTGTATGATACCAGTATTACCCTAATGTCAAAACCAGACAGACATTAAAAGACAGGAAAACTACACATCAGTATCTTTCATGAACAAAGATATATTCAACAAAATTTAGCAAACTAAAAACAATAAGGTATAAAAAATATTACAAACCACAACCAAGTGGGATTTATTCCAGGTACATGAGGTGGTTCAGCATCTGAAAATCACTAAATATTACAAACATTAACAGAGTAGAGAAGAAATATCATCTGATCATAAAAACAGATACAGAAAAAGAACCTAACAAAACCCAACAACCATTCATGATAAAAACTCTCAGCAAACTAGGACTAAAGAAAAATTTCCTCAACCTGGTAAAGAACATCTATTTTAAAACATAAGCTAACATTATACTTAATGGTAAGAAACTAGATGTTTTCCTACTATATCAGAAACAAGGTGAGAATGATCCCTTTCACCACTCCCATTCAACACTGTACTGGAAGTTCTAGCTAATACAATAAAACATGAAGAGATAATAATTGAGAAGAAAGAAATAAAACTGTTTTTGTTCTCAAATAACATGACTGGTCTTTAAAAACAAACACAAAAAGAAAAAAAGTTAAACTTCTGGAACATATATATAAATAAAACCAGGATGCAGGATACACATTTACCATATAAAAGTTAACTGTTCTCCTATGTATCAGCAATGAACAATTGGAATTTGAAATTAAAAATGCAATACCATTTATATTAGCACCCTGAAAGAAAAAAAAGAAGTACTTAGGAGTAAATCTAACAAAGTATGTATAAGATCTCTATAAGGAGTACTAAAAAACTCTATTGAAAGAAATTAAAGATGCAAACAAATGGAAAGATATTCCATGTTCATAAATAGGGAAACAAAACTGTTAACATGTCTTCCCAGCTTAATTTATAGATTCATACAATCACAACAGAAATCCTAGCAAATTGCTTTCTGGACATTGAAACTTATTCTAAAATATACATGGAAGGCAAAAACCCAGAATAGTCACACAATACTGATAAAGAACAAAGTCAGAGGGCTAACACTACCCAACATCAAAACTTATTATTAAGTTATAATAATCAGGATGGTAGTGTATTGGTGTTGTAGTAGATAAACGGGTCAATGAAATCAGAATGGTCCCTGAAAAGAGATCCACATAAACATAGACAACTGATTTTTGACAAAGAAACAAGGCAATTCAATAAAGGACAGACTTTTCAGCAAATGATGCTGGAATAACTCAAAATGGGCAACCTAAAAAAAAAAAAAAAAAATCAACCTAAACATTAGCCAGGAGTTATCACAAAATGGAGCACAGACTTAAATATAAAACACAAAACTGTTAAACTTCCAGAAAGTAACACAGGAGAAAATCTAGATAATTAGGTTTGGTGATGACTTCACAGATACATCAAAAGCAGAATCCATGAAAGAAAAAACTGGTAAATCAGACTTAATTAAAATTAAAAATGTCTACTGTGTGAAAGATACTGTTAAAAGAATGAAAAGTCCCAGAAGAAAATTTTGCAAACTACTTTGAAAAACACTTATCTGATAACAGAATTTGTATCCAAAATATGCAAAGAATTCTTAAAATTCAACAATTAGAAAACAAACAATTCAAACTGAAAAATGTTCAAAAGAAAACCATATAGCATTACACACCTATTAGGATGTCTATAATCCAAAACTAACAGTACCAAGTATTGACAAGGATGTGGAAAAATGGAAACTCTCCATCACTGCTGACAAAAATGCAAAATGGTAAAGACACTTTAGAAGACAGCTTAAAAGTTTCTTACAAAGCTAAACTTTGTCTTACCAGATGACTTAGCAATCAACTCACAGATGTTTAGTCAAACAAATTGAAAATTTTATGTTCACACAAAAATCTTAAAAGGATTTAAATATTGCCAAAAAAATGGAAATAACCTGGATGCCCTTTAATCAAAGGATAAATAAACTGTAATACATCCATACAATGTAATAATAGTCAGTGGTAAAATTATCAAGCCATGAAATATGGAGGAATCTTAAATGCATATTAATTAGTATAAGAAATCAGTCTGAAAGGATATCTACTATGTTTCCAATTACATGACATTCTGGAGAGAGTAACTAAGACCAGAGGTTGTCAGAAAACTGAGACAAGGCAAGGAGGGATGAATATAAGGAACACAGAGGAGATTTTTAGTGCTGTGAAAGTATTTTGTACAACATTGTAATAGTAGTTACATGGCATTCTCTATTTAGCAAAGCCCACAGAACTATACAACAAGAAGAATTAATATATCAATACTGGTTCATCAGTTATAACAAATATACTATACTAATGAAGATTTTAATAAGGGAAACAATCTGCTCAATTCTTTGTAAGCCTAAAATTTCTCTAAAAAATAAAGACAACTACCTTTTTAAAAATCTTACTAGCCCTCTCACAAAATACTTCTATTATCCTTGTGTGTACTTTTTAGAAATTCAGTAGTAAATGGGGTGCAATGATGCACGCCTGTAATCCCAGTGGCTCAGGAGGCTGAGGTAGGAGGATTCCAGGTTAAAAGCTTCAGCAATTTAGTGAGGACCTAAGCAACTCAGTGAGACCCTGTCTCTAAATAAAATACAAAAAAGGGCTGGGGCTGTGGTTAAGTACACCTGAGTTCAATCCCCCAGATCAAAACAAAACAAAAAGATTCAATAGTAACACCACAGAAGTAATATTCTCATCTCAACAGTGCCAATAACTAAAAAAAAAAAAAAAAATTTCCCAAATCATTATAAGATAAATGTTTCTGCAAGTATTAATTTCTATCTTATGAAGGTCATTGCAAATCAAGTAAACAAAACAAACAAAAATTCCTTCAAGTCCCATCTAAAAGTCCCTGAATTTTGTCATACATTGAAATTAATAAGTTTTATCCTCACAAGCAAGTGGATGTCATTTTTTATCTATTTCAATTGCAAAATTCTATAAAATTCTGAAGTTCAACTGTAGGCAACTGAAATAATAAATATTTGCTATTTATTATATTGTCATTTTTCTGAATTGGTATAAGATAGTCTAATTCATGGACTTTTTTAAAGAAATCACATGTATATAACAGAAAAACATGCTGTTAAAAAGTTGGTTGTTGTGGTATTTCTTCATTTGATATAGGGAATTTAACCCAGGGGTGTTTTACCACTGAGCTATATCCCCAGTTTTTATTTTTTATTTTGAGAGATGGTCTCAGTTAGGTTGCTTAGGGCCTCACTAAGTTGCTGAGACTGCCCTTGAACTTGCAATCCTCCTGCCTCAGGCTTCCAAATCCCTGGGATTACAGGCATGAGCCACTGCCCTGGATCTTTTTTTCATTAGATTACTTTGCCTGATGCCACTTTTTCTAGCTGTAATACAAAAAGACTACACCAGAATCAGTGGTTTAGGTCTAATGACGACTAAATGAAAAGAATTTTTCAAGTTTGCTTTAGTTGTACAAATCCATGAAAACTGGCAGTTGGTATAGAAAATCAAAAACCAATCACCAAACCAAAACAATCCCAAAATTACCTCCTAAATTATCCAGGGCAAGCAATTTGTTTCTTAAATTCCTTCTTAGACAACCCAATTTTGGAATCAACATTCTGATTTTCATGTATAAAGATTAGATTGCTTCAAAGCAGTAAATAAGTGCTTCAAGCTGTTTTTTTTTTTCAGTAACAGTGACAGCCTTATACTAATTACATGTTGCTATTAAGTATCTGGTAACTAAAATTTTACTCTAGTACAGAATAATGCTAACTAGTCCACATGGGGATTGAATTCATGACCCTGACCTGACCAGCACGAGGTTAATCAAATGCCAAAATAGCTACCTTTAATTAAAAAGTGCTTCCATTTATTTATAGACCACCTGATATATACCAGGCATTGTGCTAAATGCTTTATGTATGTTATCTCTTAAACTTAAAAAAATCCTTTAAAAGTATATAGTATACCAATTTTACAGATGCAAAAACTAAGAATCAAAATGATTAAGAAAAGTACAAATTACAAGAGCTTTTGCCAAAATCTTACATATAATAAATGAAAGATTCAGGACTCAAAAGCAGGTAGGTCCAACTATCTCAAAAGGCCTTCTTTGGGACTGGGGTCATATCTCAGTGGTACAGGCTTGCCTTACATGCATGGGGCACTGGGTTCAATCCTCAGAACCACACAAATAAATAAATAAAATAATTTATTGTGTCCATCTAAAACTAAAAATTTTTAAAAAGGCCTGCTCTGTTGTATATAACAAAACTATACTATTAATTTTAAGCAAATTAAAAGGTATATGGTAGAATGAAAGAGAAAACTGTGTTGATCTTTTATTGTTACTTTTTTTTTTTCCACAGTGCTGGGGATTAAACCCAGGGCCTTGTGCTTGCAAGGCAAGCACTCTACCAACTGAGTTATCTCTCCAGTCCCAAAACTGTGTTCATCTTGATCTGAACACAATATCTGAATTCTGAACATCTACATTCACAAATAAAGTTATCTTGATAATACAAACAAAAGATGATTATGTCTACTATTATAGACAGCTGCCAACTCAGAATTTTTCACTTTAAAATAGTGCAAAATCAGTACACCTTAGGTAGAATTATGCTTTGAATTTTGAATTTTGATCTTATCATGGGCTAACAATATGAATAATCTCTCTTGATGGGCAACAGCAGTGAGCTTCCAGACAACCACATGATCACAAAGGGAAACAAGTGATACTCTACAGTGTACTATGTTGCTAAATTATGATGTTCAGTATAGGTTAAGTGCATTAAATGCTTTTTGACTTACAATATTTTCAACTTAGGATGGGTTTATCAGGACATAAACCCATCATAAGTCAAGGATCATCTATAATTTTCAATCAAATTTTTCCTATTTCCCTAAAAAGAAGAAAATAAATAAAAATAAAAAAGAAGAAAATAAATGTCTTATTATTTTTTAAACTAAAACTATGGTATATAAAGAATGCAATCTATTGGTTAACTGTAAAACAACTTTTGCTTTATAGAATTGTTAGCTGATGTAATATTTAACATATATAATCACTATTTAGTGTGTACACACTTTTTAAATATGTTATATTAAAGATTTTATATCTCTAGATTTAGAGATGATCATTAAATGAGAAGAAATTGTACAAAAGAGAAGTGTACCCGTAAGTGCTGGATTAAATAGTCAAAACAATCTCTTCAAGGGCATAATAACAAGATCATTTAACAAATTGATTGAAAACTACTTACTAAGAATTAAGTGCTCATTTCTAGCCTACTAACGAAAAATACAAAGATACCATAAACAGCTCAAAGGATTTACAATCTAATAGGGCAAATGGACTAGTAGAAAACTATAATTAAAGACAAAATACCAAAAATGTAAAAGTACCTAGTGAGACAGAATGAGTTCTACCCTCTAATGATTCAAGGGAGCAGCAAAGCTTCCATTAAGAAATTAAGCATTTCAGCAAGGCCCTGAGGAGTGCATTGGTGGAGGGTCATACGTCTTAGGCTAAGAGACAGCATGACAAAAGCTAAGTATAAAGATGCTTGCAAGAGTGAGTAGCCTGGAATGATAATAGTACATAATACAATGGAAAAGAGCAGATCAAGGCAGAAAATATAATTTGAAGTCACATTACAGACAATCCTCACTATCATCGTTCTAAGAAATTGTCAAGAAATTTTAAATTTGCTAAGAGGATGGCAAACCAAAGCAAGTTTTCAGAAGGCTACCTGGATAGTAGCACCATATCCCTATTTCAACCTCTGAGCGAGGGCTCTCAGTTGGATTGCCTATGCTGGTTATACTGTCTCCACTACTTAACAGCTGTGGACTTTGGATTAGGTATTTAATATCTCTGTGCTTTAGTTTTCTCATACGTAGATAAAAGTTAAATAGTACCAATTTCTTAAGAGCAATCAATATGATTAAGTGTCTAAAACATCAACTAGCACAAGTCCTCAATAAATGTTATAAATACACATATAACCTACTTCCTTCAGCTCAGCACTGCGGAACCAATGAGACAACAGAAATAGTTCCAAAAGAAGAAAGCTCCAATAACTATGAACTATAGATTTACTAAAAGGGCAACTGCAGAATTATGAGAGATCATATAAATAAAACAGTAATTTGGATAAACCCTGCAATCTTATTACAGTTGAGTTTGGAAAGTTCATTTTTTATTGTATCAGTTCATTAAAGCCTCAAATTATTATATTTCAAGGTTGTTCCAATAGAGATCCCTATGTAATGAATTATCTTTTTCACCTCTCAAAATATCTAAAATATTGTACTTTTGTAATCAAACATACTAAATTTAAGAGAAACCCTGGGAATTTTTGTTATAATTGCAAGCTAACAGAATAACACAAAAGCAAAAACCTGTGATGTTCGAGTCTTGGCAAGAGGAGAAGTACAAGCTTCTTGAAATTGATCTTCATTAATTCCAATTTCTTTGAGGTAACTTTCTAACAGCTTTTCAACCTAAAAAGGGAAAGTTTAACTTTTATAATTTATATAGAAAAATTCTAAATGACAGTATACCTATTAAGTACTCAGTTTAAAAAAACATAATCAAATGCTTTTTGCATTAACCTACATATTTTGAAATAATAATGTCATTTCACCAAAATACAACAAAAAGCTAATTTTTTTCAGAGTCACATAAAAATTTATGTCCTCTACTAGAAATAACAAAAGTCAGGATTATAAAATTCAATGTAGCAGAACTCTTCTGTCATAAGACAGGGTTGTAATTCAATGGTATAGTGCTTGCCAAGCATGTGTGAGGCACTGGGTTTGATTCTCAGGACCACATAAAATAATTAAGTAAATAAATAAAACAAAGGTTAAAAAAAAAAAAAAAAGACAATCATAACTAAGTGAAAACTAACACTTCCCTGGAGGCATCAGTCAAAAACTATAAAATATAAAGATCATGTGTAAGATACCTATAATTTTAAATCCAGTCCTTAGATTCTAGAGTAGAAGAGATAAGAAATCATAAAAATGAGATGCCCAGAGAAACCATGGAGTCTAATACAACTGTTAGGGTACTGTTAGGGTAGATTGTATAATTGTGAAATTAAAGAATTTTAATGAAGCAACATCAAATTTTTTTAATTTAGAAAACTAACAAGAATCATTATTCTAGTTACCTTTTAAACTCAGTGAAAAATACTTACAAGTTCTTTGTACTCCTGATGAATCTCTGTATAAGTCAATTTGCTTTCTTCTTCATCATCAAAAACTAAATTTGAGAAAAATATTTATTGTGTAAAAAAATCATTTCATCAACACAAATTTATAAAAATCCACTCTTTACAAATGGAACTATTATTCTGATAATCTTTCTTTTTTTGTTTTGTTTGTTCATTTGTTTGTTCGTTTTTGGTATCAGGGATTGAATGCAGGGGCGCTTAACCACTGAGCCATATCTCCAGTCCTTTTTTAAAAAAATTTTTTTTTCATTTTGAAACAGGGTCTACCTAAGTTGCTGAGGCTGATTTTGAACTTGCAATCCTCCTGCCTCAGCCTCCCAAACCACAGAGATTACAGGTGTATGCCACCATACCCAACTAAACTGTAAATTTTTATGAGATCTAAATGTAGACCAATTATTTCACATGAAAATTTAGTGTCTAAATTGAGATGTTCTGTAAATGGGAAATATACACTAGATTTCAAAAACCTAAAAACATTAAAATATCAGCTGGGCAGAGTGGATCCTGTAATCCCAGTGAGTCTGGGGGCTGGGATAGGAAGACTGCAAGTTCAAGGCCAGCCTGGGTAACTTAGTGAGACCCTGTAAATAAAATAAAAAGGACTGGGGGTATAACTCAGTGGTGGAGTACCACTGGGTTCAATCCCCATACTGGAAAAAAAAAAAAAGTAAAATATCAAATTACTACTTTTAAAAATAAGATTACACACTGAAATGATAATATATTAGGTACACTGTTAAATATATTATTAAAATTAAAATATGCACACAAATACACATATAATATTAATTTAAACAAGTTTTCTTTCTTTTTTTTTTTTTTTGAAGTTTAAAAATCTCAGTTTAATTTCTATAGTCTATAGGGTAGAGAATACAAGTAACATTTTATTTTATACCCACAAAATGAAAACAAAGTAATCTGTTAGCTTTTATGAAGGGTAGAAATCTTGTGTAAACCTTAATTTAAAAGACTGCATCTTCATCAACATAATCTGATGGTTCTCTACCGACTTCATTTATAGAAAGTCTCTATATCAAGTCATCATTCACTTTCATGCCCCCACGTGGGAAGAGGTAGGGGAATATCTGTAGGAATACAATTTATTGTCTGCACCTCCACTTAGAAGTAGCCCTGTGTCTGTCCAGTCTACAGTTAGAACCTTATCTTCATGAGCAGCCAGATCATAGAGAGGAGCCTTACAACTTCTTGTATCCCACAGCTTGACAATGTTATCTAAAGAGCCTGAAATCAGTTGCTGTTCATGAGTAGGAGACCACTTTACTGCTGTGACCCAGCCTGTATGTGAGGTCAAGGACAGCAACACCAAGGAACCATCTTTAGTTCGGGGATCCCACAGTCTGATATGCCTATCTGTGCTTCCAGAAGCTAAACGTTTACAAAGTGGAGAATAGGAAATACAGTTAAACACTTTATTTCCTGTCAAAGTTGACTTAAGACTGCCAGACTCAACATCCCATATTCTAATTGTGTGGTCCCAAGATGCACTGCAGATTTCTTCAGCATCTGACCAGAGTACTGAGGAAATTGCTTCCGTATGGCCAGAGAGGGTCACCATGGGAGTCCTTGTTAGTCCTAATTGTTCTGTTTTCTGTTTCTTTCTTGGTCTGTTTGTGGATTCCTCCGTTTCATCTTCTTCATCTGTAAGGACTGCAGACCAGATCTTTAGCATCTTATCCCAGGAGCCACTGCAAAATTTAGTTCCTGAGCTATCAACAGCTATAGAATCCACACTTCCAGCATGACCTCTGCAGCAGTGTAAGGCTTTCACTTTGTTTCTCTCTACATTCCACTCCCACAAGAGAATGGTCTGATCCATAGAGGCACTCAGTAGTAAGCAAGACAAACTATCTTTTTTCACCCAGGCCACATCTTTTACAACATCTTTATGTCCCACAATTGTCATTAATGACTTTCCTTCCAAGGACCAGATTCTAGAAGTCTTATCATAAGAACCAGTCAAGATCCATTCCTCTGCTCCTTTAATTGAGCTGATCCAGTCATCATGGAGCATGCATTGCTCTGGCTGGGGTGCAGTGTACTTCTCCACATATTCTAGTTCCACAACCTCTTCTGATGAGATGTTCTCCAGTTCCATGTGTTTGAACAAGGGCATTCGCAGAAACTGGCCCTTGATAAGGAAATCAAACTCCACATGTTTGTGGAACTCATTTTTGGCCTCCAGCAATTTATTGATGATGTTACTAAGGTCAGCAATTTCAGACGTGGCAGGAATTGAGAACGGAACATCATCTACCACATATTTCTTGTTGTCAGTGTAGAAGCATGTCTGGAGCTGAGCCATGGCGAGGAGTACATGCAAGACTTGCCCACAAAAATGTACGAGTTAGCAGTCCGAAAAGAGGTGCTCTTTAATGTCAACACTTTAGGCTGTGATCGATTATGAAGCTCCAGAAGGCCCAACTCAAATCCGTTTTAAAAAATAAAATACTGTCCAAGTTTTCTTTCTTATTTAAGAAAATATTAAAACAAAATCTACCTCATAGTTAATATGAAAACTAGTTTGCTATAATATAAGGCAACAATCTTTTCATAAGCTTCTAATGGAATATTATTAAACACTAAATCACTTTTATAACAGTCTCAAGATTATTTTATTATACTAGAACTTTGCTAATGCAAAATTTATTGAAAGTAACTAGGCCATTTTTGTTACCACATATCAATAAATGTAGTCAAAATAAAACCAAAACAAATGTTTACTGAGTGATTACGTGTGAAACAATTTAGATTAAGAATCTATAACCTAATTAAGAAACCAGGGCACATTCATGAATTGTAAACAATGAATGTTTCTTTTCATTCTCCCAGAATGATCTTCCTAATAGGCCAAACTAACTTCTGTGATGTTCAGGTTAAAACTCTTCAGTAATTGTTCACTGCCTTAGAGAATAAGTGCAAAATCCTTAGAAGGCCACAAAAGGCCTTCCAGGATTTGATTTCAAGTTTCAACTCCCTTATCTCACTTCCTACCACTCCAAAATCCAAATTTTGTCCTCCTAACAATACATAAGTACTTGAGCACTCCAAATATAATTTATAACACATACCACTTCAAAACCTTATGCCTTTGGTTCAATCCTTTCCTTTTTTTTTTTTTTTTTTTTGCCTTTACTCCATTCCGTCTCCTCTCTCCCAACCATTCTTCAAGATAATGTCTGATGCTATGGCAAACACCTGGAATTCCAGCTACTTGAGGGATAAGGCTGAAGGACCACAATTTCAAACCTGGCCTGGGTAACTTAGTGAGTACCTGTCTCAAAATGCAGTACTGTGGCTGGGGGTGGGTGGAGATATTGTCAAGTATCAAGTCATATTTCTATGATCTGCAACATACTCTGAAGTCCTAAGCTAGTTAGATCTCTCCTCTTAGCCCCATAATATATAGCACCATGAACCTAACCTTATTATAACACCTGTCACTTTGTATTTTATTCTACTTACCTGCCTGTCTTCTCCAATACATTATCTATTTCTCAAGTACAGGATTTTGTTATTCATATTTCTAGTCCCAGCTTCGGGCCCAAGGACATGCACTAAATATTTTTTGAAGTAAATGTTGATAATTCTCTAAAGAAGAGAATGGCACACTGACAAGCCCAAAGTCAGTGAATTATAAACCATTAAGTCAAGTGTCACTGGCATGTTTCTTCTATGTATCCTTCAGCCACTCTGTGCAACACTGTACATATATTTATACAACAGCAACTTAAGCTGTTTCAGTTAATTCTTAAACCAAATTACTACAGTACCATGTTTATGAAGCTGAAGATATGCTTCTCTATAAAATTACACAATTGGCTATGTTATTACTGAGATGCAGCCTTTATCTATCTACCTGTCTGTCTATCAGGGATTAAACCCATAGAAGCTTTACACTGAGCTACAGCCCTAGACCTTTTTATGTTTTATTTTGAGGCAGGGTCTTGCTAAATTGCTACAGCTAGGCTTGAATTGTAATCCTCCTGCCTCAGCCTCCCAAGTCTCTAGGATTACAGGCATGCTCCACTGTGCTCAGCGCACTTTAGATACTTGGGAATAAAAAGATGAACAACGCCTTTTTTAATTTTTCATTTCAGCATTTAGACTAAGTAGGGTAAATGGAATTAACAGATGACATAATTTCTTCTTTCTTCAGGAGGTCAGAATTCAACATGCTTCATTAGTCTCATAATGGCATTTTAAATTCTTAAAAGAAGTACAAGTAAGTTATTTTGGTTTTGATTCTCCTTAAAAATTACCTTTAAAAACAACGCTTAGTAACTAGTATTTGAATTTTGATTATGACAATGAAAACATAATGAAAGATTCAGTGGTCAAACAAAATTTCATCTTTACTAGATTAATGGAATCTTCTTGAAAGAAGTCTTAAAGGATTATCCAGGATGATGAACCAGTTGATAGTTGAATCTCCTCTAACATCTCCATTAAGTCATTATCAGATCCATTCAAACACTGCTAATGCCTAGGAAACTCATTACCTTTTCAGGCAAGCCATAGCATCCTGGGTTTATACTGTTACCAAGCATTTCCTTCACTGAAATTTGTTTCCATGCAGCTTGTACCCAATGACCCCAGCTCTATCACACTGATCTTTACCACACTGATCTCTAACATAAGAAAGACGTTCAATAACTGAGGGATATTTTTACCCTCAAAGTCTTGCCCCAGCTAAATAACCAAGACAAGGGTTGGACATTCGTACATATGACATAGTTTCTGGTTCCCTTTCTGTAAAATGAAGTCCAACTTGTCGACAAGAATTGAATTCTGAACAAGTGTGAACTGACCAGAAACCGGAGGTGCCTCTCCTGCAAAGGGACTATTATGCGACATCTGTATGTCACATTAGTTAAAAAAAAAAAAAAAAAAAAAAAAAAAAAAACAGGCACATGCTGCCACCACCCCATTTTTGGTATAGTTGTGAGTCAGAGGACTCAATAAGCGGCGAGATCGCCGGCTCCGATAATCACATGCCCTCTTTGCACGTCAACAGGTCGGGGTGAATTATTTTTTATTTTCCACACTGATTCCACAGGGAAAAATGTTAAGGATCAGAAGGAACTCAAAGGCAAACAGGCACTTCTCGTCCCAAGTAACTGGGAAAGCGGTTAAAGAAGCCCACCCAAACAGTCCCGCAGAAATAAGCGGGATGGTGAAAAACCAAACAGAATTAAAGTCCCCCGTTTTTTGGGCGCGCGCGGGGGCCAGGTTGGGGAGGGCGTCTGGGTTCGCATTTTCAGATCCGTGAAGGAAATCACCGGCGGAGTGGATGCAATTCCTCCCACACAACTAGCTCCAGACCTGGTCCGCCAGGATGGAGACGGAGGAGACGAAATGGTTTGTGGTGACCACCTCCCTGACACTGCTGGTGCGAGAGAGGCAAGAAAGGATTGTCAGTTCGGCCTGTGGTTTTACCTTCACATTTCTGCTCCACAAAGTCCAAGATGGGGATGGACCAGTCGGGGCCTCGCAGGAACCCCGCGATGCTCTCCACCACCCATTCCACCTCGTCCTCTTCTTCCGCAGCCATCCCGCCCCCACGGGGCGACGAAGATCCCTAGGCCAAATTCCGGGAGCCTATTAAGGCCTTCCGGCCTCAGGAAGCCTAAAGGGAGTCGGGGAAAGGGTTGCTGGGCCACCTGGGTGAGAACTACAAACCAGTTAACGTAAAATGGTCGCTATGGCAACAGGCGCTGCGGCCCCAGACTGCGGCCCGGAAGTGAAGCCAGCTTCCCTGGCCTGCGCACCTCAGAGGAGTAGGGGCATTTAAAGAACGTTTCCGATTGGCTGGAAGAGAACAGTAGAGGATCAAAAGATAGCTCTCCGCCCATTGGCCCGGAGTTGCTAGGCCAGAGAGCAGAAGGGTAGGCATTGGCTAGAGGTCCTAGGAGCAATCTCGGCGTTCCCTCTCCTGAGTGTGCGTGGGAGCCCAGACTTACGATGACTCGCGGAGGGCTGCCCCTAACCTCTCACTGACAAGGCTTCAGAGGTTTTAGTTCGTGATTGTAACCCCAGCCCCTCAGTCCCATCCAGTTTCAGACTCCCTGGCCCAGAATCGTTTGTAATTAAAAGGCTGTCTGAAAATACAAAGCTGAACAAAGTAGCTCTGTAAGGTTTGCTAGTTGGCTCTGCAGTCACTTTGCATGGGTCAGCTTCAGAGGGTTCTTTCACCACTCAAGCTTAGATAGCTCTAACCAGAATTAGAAACTTTTCAGAGACAAAATCAAAGTTACTGTTCATTTAAATAAATGTCTTTAACATCAAATCGTATGTCAAATAACCAGGTTGGGTTCCATTGTGGAACCGGTTTTCAAAAATCATTGTCAAAGTGTTTGGACCCCAAAATATCTTCAGGCAACTTTGCGGGCTGTTACATAATCGGGGTCATTATATGTATAGTTACAAAGTTTTATTTCCTTAATACACCTTTTCATATAAAAATATAAGCCTGTTTTCTTCATCACTGCATAGCTATAAACCACCCTTCAGTTCACAAACTGTATCTTACTTATACATAAGTGTGATCATTAATGTGCTGGGTTTTCTTTTTTCTTTCTTTTTTTTTTTTTTTCTTTTCTTCCCCCCCCCCCTCTCTTTATTTCACTCCACGGTTTGAGTGTGCCATAAATTATTGAACTGGTTTTTACTTCAACAAACTGCTGAAATAAACACATATGTATCTGTAAGAATTGTCCGTTCAATTCCGAGGGATAAATTTGAACAGAATTGCTTAATGAGAGAATATATACCTTGATTTATTTGCCAATCCTGAGTTTATTTATTTGACAATCCTCGATTGCTAAAAGGAAATCATTGTTAGGAAGCTTTGAATGACTCCAAACGCTTAAATAGTTTGCTACGTGATGTTTTTGTTTTGGAGAGTTACCGCCCCCACCCCGCCCCCACCCCGCCCCCAAGTTTTAAGATTGGACATCCTGTCAGATCCCTTAAGTGCAGTGAAGTTCCCACTCCCTTCCAGAATGTGAGCAAACTCCTGCCCTGGAGAATGTTCTGTCAAAATTTACTGGACCACCCCGCACATGTGAGTCACTGACCTCAAATACCAACTTCAAAATACACATAAACGCTAGAGTTTGACCAACACTTTGAGAGCCTAGGGAATGGCAGGACTGTCAGCCACTTGTCCCGCATACCAAGAGCTCAGACTTCCTCAAACGCTGGAGTTCCATCAGCACCACCCTCTACCATAGAGGTCAAAGATCTCTGTGATGATCTTGCCAGCTTCCTGAGAACTACTCCTATAAAGGTATATCTCCAACTTTAGATTTTACTTTCTACAGCTCAGCTTCCATCTTTGCTGAGCAAATAAACTTTAATGATTTTGTAACTCACTCACTATGTAGTTAATATACTTCATCTAAAACTTGGAATGGAACCACCATTTGACCCAGCTATCCCACTCCTTGGCCTATACCCAAAGGACTTAAAATCAGCATATTACAGAGATACAGGCACATCAATGTTCATAGCTGCTCAGTTCACAATAGCCAGATTGTGGAACCAACCTAGATGTCCTTCAATTGATGAATGGATAAAGAAAATGTGGTACATATATACAATGGAATATTACTCAGCCATGAAGAATGATAAAATTATGGCATTTGCAGGCAAATGGATGAAATTGGAGAATATCATGCTAAGTGAGATAAGCCAATCTCAAAAAACCAGAGGATGAATGATATCGCTAATAAGTGAATGATGACACATAATGGGGGGTGGGAGGGGTTAATGTTAGGGTTAGAGTTAGGTTTAGGGAGGGAGGCAAGAATGGAGGAAGGAAGGACTGTATAGAGGGAAAAGAGGGGTGTGGGAGGGGTGGGGGGAAGGGAAAAATAACAGAATGAATCAAACAACATTACCCTATGTAAATTTATGATTACACAAATGGTATGCCTTTACTCCATGTACAGAGAAACAACATGTACCCCATTTGTTTACAATAAAAAAAAAATATATATATATATATATATATATATATATATACTTCATCTATCTCTTCTTCTAGTCC
Source organism: Sciurus carolinensis (assembly GCF_902686445.1). NCBI lineage: Eukaryota > Metazoa > Chordata > Mammalia > Rodentia > Sciuridae > Sciurus > Sciurus carolinensis. The sequence continues at coordinate 47,718,044 of NC_062225.1, forward strand.
CTGTGAGGAGGTTCCTTTACATTTTTCTCCCCTTTTAAGTATTGTGAACCTCATGAAAAATTCTCTTCATATGGTAATTATTCTTTGATCACCTCCTTATCACCTCCATCTGTAAAAATTACTTCAATTTTTTAAAATCATAGACAATTTTCTGTATGCAAGGAACATACTTGCATATATGCTTTCGATTCCTCCTTTTTTATTTCCTTTAAATAAATTCTCAAAGGGAAAATTACCAAACTGATTTTTTAAATCTTAATAAAAAAATGTCTTTGCCAGTAGACTAGGTTAAGGATACATATTTTTTTAAAGAGATACATAATTTTATTATGCACTTTTTATTGAAATTGAGCAGTTTCATGTTGATTAGTCTTTTGTGTTTCCTCTTGTGTTATCTTTGCCTATCCTTTGACTTTTTCTTATTGGAATGTTCAGGTTTTTTTTCTTATTGAGTCTTAAGAACTTTTAATACATTAGTTTAAGAATTTTTTCCATGTGTTACAATGACATGTTTGTCTATTTTCACTTTAAGGAAAAAAATTTTTTTGCAAATCGATGTTCTTAAATTTTTTAATTGGCAAATAAAAATTGTCTATCATGTACAACATTTTTTGAATTATATATACAACATGTTTTGAAATATATATACATTGTGGAATGATTAAATTGAGCTAATTAGCATGTGCTTTACTTCATTGTTTTGTGTCGAGATTGCCTTTTAATTTAATTTCTTGTATATTTTGTTTATAGAAGTTTTATATTTTCCATGTAGACTTTAAATGGAAGGTAATAAGTTAATTATTTTCCATAGGAGATATCCATGCTCCAAACACCACTTGCTGGAAATGGATGTAGTAAAGAGTTGTGATTTTTGAATTATTGACAAGAGGTAAAAGGAAAGAAAGACATTATCATTCTTAGGCTAAAATACTGTCACCCAAGGTGGATTACTGTCATTTATTGTTCTGTTTTTCTGTCTTCAAAATTAACTTAAAAAGGAAATCCCACTTTATTAGGTTTTTTTTACACATTTTTTATTGATGCATAAGGTACATAATGATGAGATTTGTTGCTACATATTTAAACGTGCACACAATATAACAATATAATTTGTCCATTATCACTCCCACTTTGTTCTTCTGCCGTTTCCTCCTTTCATAAAGAATCTGAGTGGTTTCTAATCAGCCTGAAGGCCACAAACTGCCATCAGTTTCACTCCACATTACAGTCTTTAATCGCTTCCAAATGTTTTTCAATTCCAGTAGAAGCAGTTAAACATGATGCACAAGCTCCACCCCCACTTTTTTTTCAGTTTTGTTCCTAAATGTAGGTAAGGTGAATTCCTTCAGACCTACACATTTTCTCATTTAGTTCAAAATATTTCATTATTTCAATTTTTACCTTAAAATGAAAGGCTTTTTCTTTTTATTCACTACTTGAGATTCTTATAACCAGGATGCTTATGCACATGACATGTGTTCAATATGCTTATCACAAAATAAACACAAACTAGAACAGTGTACACATTCTTTGTGCAATGTTTGCAGATGCAGTGGTGTAAGAATAAAACAATGGCATGGGCAAGTATTCAATCAGTACTGTGTTTAGTGTTTCACAGTAACATAAAGCATAGCAAATCACTTCTTAATTGGGTAATCCCAGCTACTCAGGAGACTGAAGCAGGAAGATCTCAATTGAGATTCCAGACAGCCTAGGCATTTTATAGCAAGACCTTGTCTCAATAAAAAATAAAAAGGCCTAGAGATATAGCTCAGTGGTAGAGTAGCTCTGGGTTCAATATCCAGTGCCACAAAAAAAAAAAAAGAAGAAGAAGAAGAAGAAGAAGAAGAAGAAGAAGAAGAAGAAAAATCACAACTTCTCATTTTGGCAATTTTATTATTTTTTTATCTACTACATATGAACAAATTGTCATGTTAAAGATACATGTTAACAGAAGAAATTGCAATAGACACACACACACACACACACACACACACACACAGAGCACTTCTAACACAGGGTTGATATACTTAGTAAATGATCAGTACATACTAACTGTAATTACATGTGTTGTGTGTATGTGTTTTTAAAACAATTTGCAGTATGAAGGTAAAGAACCATTCTCTTATTTTGCTTCTCCTTTCATTGTCCTCATTGTATACTTTACTGCAGTATTACTGAAATCTGGCCCTCTGAATCTTCCTTTCTAACATTAAACCTCTGCCTACTAAAGGTTTATGAGATGCATTCTAAACAGAATAACTGCACTCTCTCCAGGTTTATTAGGGATCATGTTAATAAAAACTACATTTATATAGTGTTTTACATTTTACAAAAGTATTACACTTGACATGGAGCAAACTTATTAGCTAAATAAAGACTTATTAAAATTTAGATAGTGTATTTATTGGTTTCCTAGAACTGCTATGACAAAGTACTACAAACTGAGTGGCTTAAACAACAGAAATTTCTTTTTGTTTTGGCAGGGATAGAGTGGAATTAGGGATGCTATGCTACATTCCCACCTTTTTTTTTTTTTAAACAGGGTCCCATGAAGTTGCTAAGCCTGGCCTTCAACTTGCAATCCTCCTGTCTCAGCCTCTGGAGCCACTGGAATTACAGGCATAATTTTTAGGCCTGGCCAAAAATTTATTTTCTAGAAGTTCAGGGGTCTAAAAATTCAAGATTGAGGTGAAAGTATAGTTAGTTTCTCCTGAGGCTTCTCCCTTGGTTTATAAATGGTCCTTTTTCTCCTTGGAACTTCCATCTATATAGTTTTATGTACTAATCCCCTCTTCTTATAAGGACATTAATTATATTGGATTAGGGCCTCTTAATATCCTCATTTTATTTTAATTACTTCTTCAAAGATCCTATATTCTAAATACAGTTGCATTCTGAGGTACTAGGGGTTAGAACTTCAACATATGAATTTGGAGGCAGCACAGTTCATCCCATAATACGTGGGAGAACTGAGACTATGAAATCAAGCCTCTTGACCAGGGTCAGTGCAAAGTCAGGGCTTGCACTTTTCTGTTCTTGACACCGAAGCAACGAGGTAACTTCCAATTTTAACTTTATAATCTGTCATGAAGAGTTTTATATATCAATGAAAACATTTCTACCCAGTTCTTTTTAATATTTCCTATTTTCTATTGTGTTTCTATATATATATATACACATATATAATAGGTACTCGGAATTGAACCCAGGGGTATTTTACCACTGACCTATATCCCCAACCCTTTTTATTTTTTGAGACAGGCTCCCATTAAGTTGTTTAGGGCCTTGCTAAACTGCTGAGACTGGCCTTGAACTTGTAATCCTTCGGCCTCAGCCTCCTGAATTGCTGGGATTACAGGGTTATGCCACAGCACCCAGCTTGATTTTTAACTCTAACAAAACATGCTTGCATTCTAGGTCAGATGCCTTAAGTGATTATTAACAATAGACCTAAAATACCCATGCAGTAGAAGTGTGATTTTCAAATATAATTTGTAGAGCATATAGAACTTCAGTAATGAACCATATAATTGCTACTCCAAATGGTATGGATTTATCTTTCAAGTAAACAGAGGGGAAAAGGTCACTGCTTTAATGGTATAAATTGCTTTTATTCTGGTTACATAAAGACTTTTTAGAAGTTCTAAATTATAGGTCCTTTGCAAATATTCTTACTTGATATTTGGCTCATATACAGCAAAAGGGCTGGAGGATGTTTCTATTGGATTACAAATGAATACCTGCCATATCTTCAGATTCTCCCAATGAATCCTTCCTTAGATTTTTTCTTTTTTAAGGGGAAAACGTTTATTTTGAGTTCATGGTTCCATTGGTCCATGATCAGCCAACTCCATAGCTCTGGGCCCAAGGTGAGGCAGAACATCATGGTGAAAGGTCCTGGTGGAGGAAGCAGAGAAAGGGGGGCGGGGCAAATCCTTAGAAAATTTTATTGTATTTGCAAATGTAGCATCACAGAATTTCTATTCTCTTTTCAAAGTGTTTTCTATTCATTCCTCAAAATCTATAAAATATTTAGCAGCTCAATTTAAAATAGTGAAAAAGAAGTAGCAAAAATGCATTGATATTTCATATCTTAATTAAGCATGTTCATTTGGTATAATAAAATGCTATAAGGCAAAATCCTTTCTTTACTCATTGAGTGCATTCTATGCAGAACACTATGCCAGACACTGAATACAGAGCTCTAGACACAGTGCATTCTAAATTCCAAGTATTCGACGGTTATTTTCAGAATAGAATATGGTTCATTTATCTCTAAATGTTCAGGGCCTTTTTGTTGATTTTTCCTTTTTTTCTTTTTTCTCCCTTCTTTACTTATTAGTTTTTCATTATTTGATTATTTCATTTGTTGTGTGTAAATTTCCTCTCTGTTTTGCTTTCTTCTCTTCCCTTCTACCTTTTATAACTTACTGAGGTGACTGTTCCATATGTCTCCCTTTGTGTTTTCATACCTATTTTCCTGATATTTTTCTTTTAACTAATGTATTAGTGACTTTGAGGAGGACAACTAATTTATCGAACATGCTTATGTGTACTACTTATATCTGATTTTAGTTCACTTGAAGACAGCTGCTGTAGCCTAGATTCATGGCTCCTAAATTTTTTAACAAATACTCCACCAGTAAAAATTTGACCACTCCCCTTAATATATGAATATATATATTTACTTATGAGCTATGTACATATATATGAATTTAAATGATTATGTAATATATAATTTAAAAACAAAACTCAACAATTAATTAAAATTAACAAGGCTGAGATAAAATATATTGGTTGAAGTACAAGTATTTTCTCTCTTAGTGCCAATGGATCATTTGGTATCCACTAATTGAGGCTACTAGTTTGGGCTTTATCCTTCTGGAACAGTAAGGAAGCTATAGAATATTCTATTTGCTCTAGTCCCTTTTAGGAGATTCTGTAGAAAATGGCAAAAAGAATTATGAGATTCATTCTTAGAACCCAAGACATTGAGCTCAAGACTCTCAAAGAGAAATCCTCTTCCAACTTCAGACTAGGCTAAAGGTCCCTTTATGGGAGAAAGCCTGGGATTGAACTTAATAATGGAGCTTTTTCAGGGACGGCAGACAGATACACTTTTACTTATTTATTTTTAAATTTTATCTTAATTGCATTTTCTGTTGGAAAAGTACTCTATGTACATTGTAAAAAAATCCGAGAGTTATATAACTCTATAATGAAGAAAAGTGAAAATCTTCAACTTTTTTCTAACACCTAAAGAACCCCATTGTAATTGTTTGAATATTGTCCTCCAGATTTTAATAAATGTGCAAATCTTATTATTTTCTTTACCCCAAATAAAACCATTCCCATTTATACAAGTTATTTTCTCAATTTCCCAAGAATATCTTTCTGTGTTAATACAAAGAGATTATTCTTTTACTAACACAAGTTATTCCATTATATGATGTTTCTTAACTTGCTTAATGAAACCTTATACTAATTTCAATGTTTTTGTTCTTATAAACAATGCTATAATAAACATCTGTGTACCTGTATGTTCATATTATTGCCTAAATGATTTCCTAAGAGAGAACTGGAATTCTGGGCATAAGAATATGAAACAGGACTGGGGTTGTGGATCAGTGATAGAGCACTTGCCTAGCACATGTGAGGCACTGTGTTCAATCCTCAGCGCCACATAAAAAAATGAATAAAAATAAATAAAGTTATTGTGTCCATCTACAGCTAAAAAAAATTTTTTTTTAAAGAATATGAGTGGTGCGTGGTGGCACACGCCTGTAATCCCAGTGGCTCAGGAGACTGAGGCAGGAAGATCTCAAGTTCAAAGCTAGCCTCAGCAAAATCGAGGTGCTAAGCAACTCAGTGAGACCCTGTCTCTAAATAAAATACAAAATAGGACTGGGGATGTGGCTCAGTGGTAGATTGCCCCTGGGTTCAAGTACCTTGTACCACAAAAAAAAAAAAGGAAGAAAGAAAGAAAAGAAAAGAAAAAAAGTTTATAGTGTTAGAGATATTTTATCATTCAAAATCTTAAATAACCATTAGTAAAGGTTATTTTTCCACCCCAGCATGTTATAGAAATACCTGCTAAAACCATCATAAAAGATTCACTGGGTGTACTGTAGGTAAAACAATTACACAAAACAGACAAAATGTTTTCTTTTTATAGCTGTTCTGCTCAATCAAGGAAAGAAAAAATGGTGCCCAATGATTCAGCACCTGAAATGTTATGCTAAATCAAAAGTTGCTGCATGTTTATTTTTTACAATATACCATTGTGTTTCTTAGGCATTAGTATTTAAGATTTACAATAAGCCATTACATTTCTTACTAACTAGAAATTATTACTATTTCAAGGAAGATTTTCTCAGGGAAAAAAAAGGCAATGGAGGAAGTTGACCCTTGTTTTATCTGGTTGCATATCTTGCCTCTGAAAGTAACTCGTGGCTTGGATAATTAAAATGTATTTGTGGTAAACGTCCAGATAAATAATATTGATAAAGTTTAATTATGATTCTTCCATATGCAACTGGTCATATCCCAAGCAGCCTTGTCTGACAGAACTTTCTACCATGATGAAAATGTTCTATTTTGTGTGCCCAACATATCTCTGTGTTCACTGTGACTACCAGGGATTTGAAAGGTGGCTAATGCAACTGAGGAAATGAATTTTATTTTACGTAATTTTAATTGATTTAAATTTAAGTAGCTACCTTATTAGCACAGATTCAAAGTATGAAATTTCACCAGTTTACGTGCATTCAGAATGATAAATGTTGCTGGACATGGTAGCAGTACTTTTTATAAAATTTATTTTTAATGTAAACAAATGGGATACATCTTGTTTCTCTGTACATGAAGTAGAGGCATACCATTCGTGTAATCATACATTTACATAGGGTAATGGAGTTTGATTCATTCTATTTTTTCCTCCCCCCCACCCCTCCCACTCCTCTTTTCCCTCTATATAGTCCCTCCTTCCTCCATTCTTGCCTCCCTCCCACCCCCCATTATCAGCGAGATCATTCGTCCTTTGGTTTTTTGAGATTGGCTTGTCTCACTTAGCATGATATTCTCCAATTTCATTCACTTACCTGCAAATCCCATAATTTTATTCTTCTTTGTGACTGAGTAATATTCCATCATATATATATATATATACCACAGTTTCTTTATCCATTCATCAATTGAGGGGCATCTAGGTTGGTTCCACAATCTGGCTATTGTGAATTGAGCAGCTATGAACATTGATGTGGCTGCATCACTGTAGTATGCTGATTTTAAGTCCTTTGGGTATAGGCCAAGGAGTGGAATAGCTGGGTCAAATGGTGGTTCCATTCCAAGTTTTCTGCTTTCCAGAGTGGCTACACTAATTTGCAACCCCACCAGCAATGTATGAGTATACCTTTTTCCCCACATCCTCGACAATACCTATTGTTGCTTGTATTTTTGATAATCGCCATTCTAATTGGGGTGAGATGGAATCTTAGGGTGGTTTTGATTTGCATTTCTCTTATTACTAGAGATGTTGAACATTTTTTCATATATCTGTTGATAGCTTGTAGATCTGTGAAGGGTCTGTTCATTTCCTTAGTCCATTTGTTGATTGGGTTATTTGTACTCTTGGTGTAGAGTTTTTTGAGTTCTTTATATATTCTGGAAATTAGTGCTCTATGGTAGCAGTACTTGTAATCCCAGTTACCCGGGAGGCCAAGGGAGGATCTCAAGTTCAAGGCCAGCCTGGGCAACTTAGTCTCAATATAAAATAAAAAGGTTGATTGAAGATGTAGCACAGTGTTTGCCTAGCATGTGTGAGGTCCTGGGTTCAATTCCCAGTAGTAAAAAAAAAAAAAAAAAAAAAAAAATTATGTTTCACCACTAAATGTTTCCTTATTATACAGAAATAAATTTCATTTGCCATATTTTTGACAACTTAGTCTCTGCTTACCAAAATTATATTGAGCCACCTTCTTTTGATTTTCTGAGAAATGTATTTTTTTCTAACATTAGTATCTTGTTGCTGCTGTTCCCCTTTGTTTACATGTTTTCAGTTACAAATTTGCATGCAACCCTACTGAATTTTTGCTAGTTAAAAAAAAATTGGTGATTTGGTTTAAATATTGGACTTAAACAATTTGCTACATATAATGTGAATAATTATATCAATAAAATGGTCATTGGTTAAGAAATTATTAAGAACTTGCAAAAATTTAATGAGAACTCCAAAAATAGAATTGGCACTTTAATATAGAAATTGCAGTTATGTCTTTGACCTGCTTTTCAAAGATGAATTCATTTCACTGCATCCATTACTATAATTACCCTTTATACTTGCTAAAAATATGTACTTCAGTATACACCAGTTTTATATGTAGTCTCCACATCCAGCTCCATTATTATTAAAACTTTAAGGTTTGGTGGTAATACTGTTGTAAGTCTTGCATATATTGCTGTTTAAATTTCTGTAGAAGCAGTGTGAATATATATTTTTAAAGCATTATGATTTCAAATGACCTAGTAGAATTACAGAATTATTTCAATGAATTATCTTTTGATTAACAGATTTCAAAGTTCTATTTTAGAGAGGTAAGAACAACCATTCATTTGAAACTGAAGCTTCATCATTTATAATTCATCTTTTAAGTCATAATTGTTAGTAGTTAGGGATAATGGTAGATGTCTAATTATAAAAAGAGAAAACTAATTTTAAATGAAATTGTCCGTGACTGGAATCCAGATATTGAAAGCAATGAAATAAAAAATTTAACAATTAATACTTAATAATACTTAACAATTCAAACTCAAGTTTTGAAATATGTATGCTTCTATCATGAAAAAAAAAAAAAAAAAAACAGCCAATGCAGTCTGGTCATGGGAGCCATTCTTAGGAGAATGAGAGAAGTAACCCATGAACTTTCTTGAACTCTTGGGGAAGGAGAAGACAAAAGATACTACCTCACTCAAATCAGTAACTGAGAAAGTTAGCTTATATATATATGTGTGTATGTTTATATATAGATATGTATATATACTTTTTTTAATGTCATTTACTGGCAAATGGATGGAACTAGAGATTATCATGCTAAGTGAAATAAGCCAGCCCCAAAACACCAAAGGCAGAATGTTTTCTCTGCTATGTGGATGCTAATCTACAACAAAGGAGAAGAAGAATACAGATTCATTGGATTAGACAAAGGGTAATGAAGGGAAGGGGGGAGGGTTGGGAATAGGAAAGACAGAAGAATGAATCATACATAAGTTTTCTTATCCTTATATATAAATATATGACCAATGTAATTCACATCACATGTAGCCACAATAATGGGATCCTAATTGGAACAAGTTATACTTAATTTATATATGCATAATGTGTAAAAATACACTCTACGTGTCATGTATATCTAGAAAGAACAAAGAAAAATGAAAAAAAAAAATAACCTTTATTTTATTTAATTGTTTTTGTGTGGTGCTGAGAATCAAACCCAGTGCTTCACCCATATGAGGCAAGGGCTCTACCACTGAACTACAACCCCAGCCCTTGGTTTATGTCTTAATAAGATATAATCCTATTACCTTTGTCCTCACAAAATCACAAGCTATAAATTTTGTTTGCATTTTTTCTTTTTTTTTTCTTTTGGTGCTGGGGATTGAACCCAGGGCCTTGTGCTTACAAAGCAAGCACTCTACCAATTGAGCTATCTCCCCAGCCCTGCATTTTTTCTTAAGGAAACATTTTGCTAACAATAATGTGAACGTGGAAAATAATATAAAACTTGAGATAGTCCTCTTTATTTTTGTATGATTATTTCATTTTTAAAATTCATGCAATATTAGATCCTTTTTTATGATGGCTAAAGATATTAGCTATTCTTAACCTCTTTGTTTTTTCATATAAACTTCAGAATTATTTTGTCAAGCTCTCCCAAATTATTTTTATTAGGATTCTGCCTAATCATTAATATTAATTGATTGGTAAGAAAATTACATTATTAAAATTATTAGTCTTCTAAAAGCATGGTATTACTTTTCTTAATATCTGTTAAAAAATCTTTCAGTTCTCTTCATATTGGTGGATATGCACATACATATATTTCGTTTCTTTTATTTATTTATTTTTATTTTGATTCATTGTATACAAATGGGGTACAACTTTTGTTTCTATGGTTGTACATGAAGTAGCATCACACCGTTTGCGTAATCTTACATGTACATAGGGTAATGATGTTTTTCTCATTCTATTATCTTTCCTTCTCCCCACCCCCTCCCCACCCCTCATTTTCCTCTACACAATCCACCCTTCTTCCAATCTTGCCTTCTCCCCTGCTGCCCCCGTTATGTATCATCATCCACTTATCAGAGAAATCATTAGGCCTTTGGTTTTTTGGGATTGGCTTATTTCACTTAGCATGATATTCTCCAACTCCACCCATTTACCTGCAAATGCCATAATTATATTCTTCTTTATGGCTGAATAATATTCCACTGTGTACATATACCACAGTTTCTTTATCCATTCATCTTTGGAAGGGCATCTAGGTTTTGTGAATCTAGCTATTGTGAATTGAGCTGCTATAAACATTGATGTAGCTGTGTCACTGTAGTATGCTGATTTCAAGTCCTTTGGGTATAGTCCAAGGAGTGGGATAGCTGGGTCAAATGGTGGTTCTGTTCCAAGTTTTATAAGGAATCTCCATACCAGTTTCCAGAGTGGCTGTACTAATTTGCAACCCCACCAGCAATATATGAGTGTACATTTTTCCACCAACACCTATTTTTGCTTGTATTCTTGATAATATATAGTCTAATTGGGGTAAGATGAAATCTTAGGGTAGTTTTGATTTGCATTTTTCTTATTACTAGAGATGTTGAACATTTTTTCATATATCTGTTGATTGCTTGTAGATCTTCTTCTGTGAAGTGTCTGCTCATTTCCTTAGCCCATTTATTGATTGGGTTATATGTATTCTTGGTGTAAAGTGTTTTGAGTTCTTTAGATTCTGGAGATTAGTGCTCTATCTGAAATGTGTGTGGCAAAGATTTTCTCTCTCTCTGTAGGCTCTCTCTTCACATTGTTGATAGTTTCCTTTGCTGAGAAAAAGCTTTTTAGTTTGAATCTAACCCAATTATTGATTCCTGCTTTTATTTCTTGTGCTTTGGGAGTCTTGTTAAGGAAGTCTGGTCCTAAGCCGACATGATGATGATTTGGACCTACTTTTTCTTTTATTAGGTGCAGGGTCTCTGGTCTAATTCTGAGGTCCTTGATCCATTTTGAGTTGATTTTTGTGCAGGATGAGAGATAGGGGTTTAGTTTTATTTTACTGCATATGGATTTCCAGTTTTCCCAGTACCATTTGTTGAAGAGGCTATATTTCTCCATTGTATGTTTTTGGTACCTTTGCCTAGTATGAGATAACTGTATTTATGTGGGTTTGTCTCTGTGTCCTCCATTCTGTACCTTTGGTCTACCTGTATATTTTGGTGCCAATGTCATGCTGTTTTTGTTACTATTGCTCTTTAGTATAGTTGAAGGTCTGGTATTGTGATACCACCTGCTTTGCTCTTTCTGCTAAGGATTGCTTTAGCTATTCTGAGTCTCTTATTCTTCCAAATGAATTTCATGATTTCTTTCTCTATTTCTATGAGCTATGTCTTTGGAATTTTAATTGGAATTGCATTGAATCTGTAGAGCACTTTTGGTAGTATGATCATTTTGACAATATTAATTCTGCCTATCCAAGAACATGGGAGATCTTTCCATCTTTTAAGTTTTCTTTAATTTCTTTCTTTAGTGTTCTGTAATTCTTATTTTAGAGGTCTTTCACCTCTTTTGTGAGATTGATTCCCAAGTATTTTTTTTTTGAGGCTATTATGAATGGGTAGTTTTCTTAATTTCTCTTTCAGAGGATTCATCACTTATGAATAAAAATAAATGTTATTTCACATATACATATTTATTGATATTTTATATACATGTATTTTATTTATTTTTTTACTATCTTTCCAAGCATTTTACTCAAATAGGAGTTTCTTTTGTTGTCTATTTTCTTAATCAAAAGTAATACCTAAACTGGTGTGGTGGCACATACCTGTAATCCCAGTGGCTCTGAAGACTGAGGCAGGAGGATAGTGGGTTCAAAGCCAGTCTCAGCAAAATCAAGGTGCTAAGCAACTCAGTGAGACCCTGTCTCTAAATAAAATACAAAATGAGGCTGGGTATATGGCTCAGTGGTCAAGTGCCCCTGAGTTTTCTCCATAGTACCAAAGAAAAGAAAAGAAAAGAAATAAAGTAATATCTATTCGTTACATATATGTTATGCTCACTAAAGATAGATTCTTTGAGATTGTGAACAGTGGGCTATCACATATAGACAAAGGACTTTTCCCTCCAGAGTTAGAAGAATATTTGCATACTCTTCAAAATAACCACAGATCAATTTAGAAAGAGCAACTTCTTACTTAGAAATTCATTTTATGTGTGCAAAGCAACCTAAAGTTACCATTGTCTTAGAAATACAATACAGACTAGGTAAAAAACTAAGATGGAACCTTAGAGTAAGATAATCATTACCTTTATTTTACCTTTCAGTAACATCCCATTTGATTATGTGCTAGAGAAAAATATGAGAATTGTAACGATCCACAAGCGGAATTTTTGTAACCTAACTAAAGTCAGATCCTCGGTAATGAAGGCTTTTTTAAAAATTAATTATAGATGGACACAATACCTTTATTTTATTTATTTATTTTTCTGTGGTGCTAAGGATCAAACCCAGTGTCTCGCACATGCTAGGCAAGCACTCTGCCATTGAGCTACAGCCCGAGCCCTCATTAATGCATTCTTTTGGGAGTTTCCCACCTAAGTCCCTGGTCTGTGAAATAAAACCCAGAAATATTGCTACTTGTCAAACAGATAAAAACCTAGGTAGGACAGCACCTAATTCATCAGTCTGCCTTCAGTTAGGTTCCTACAGCTTCCAATGCCTGACCATCTTCCTTCCTCTCTTATGAATTACTAAATATTCTCAATGAATCTTCAAATAACTGGAGCCCAAGACCTCAGTCTGAACTATCCCTGAACAGCAAATAAACCTATTTGTATTGCCCAGAGGCCAAGGACTTTCACTATTGCCCAAAGCCACATTCCAGGGTGCCCAAACCACACACTGGGTATCCCATGTGTATCACTAAAATGAACCAAACCACAAGATTCATTGCATCTGGATGGAACATCATGGGTGTATTACAAAGAACTGCATAAAACTCACCTGATAAGAGTTTAGGGGGTGCTGGAAAGATAGCTCAGCTGGTAGAGTGCTTGCCTTGAAAGCACAAGGCCCTGAGTTTGATCCCAAGTACCCCAAAAAAGGGGGAGGAGTCATTTCCTGAGAGTCAATACACAATTTTCACCAAAAAATAAATAAATAATTTTGATTTCTCAAAGCTCTGGTAGCTTTGGGAATAGTGTGGTCTATAATTAGTCCAATTGTCCCAGTCAAGAAAACTGAAACCACTGTACATAGTTCAAACAAAATAATTTTTGTTTATTTGTTTTTCTGACAGGGTATCCTGGGCTGCCTAGGCTGACCTTCAATCCATGATCCTCCTGCCTCAGCCTCCGATATAGCTGGGATTACAGGTACACACCACCGTGCCTGACTTAGAGAAATATTTTAATTCTGGAAAACAGTGGCACCGGTGTTGGAATGGCTAGAAAAGATGGAGTGAAAGGGAGGAATTCTGCCCAGAGATAAGAAAGCTGCATTTGCTGTTGGAGGTAACTGTGTGGCCAGTGCAGAAGCTCACTTTCACAGAAGAGAGACCATCTAGCCAGTGCCAGATCTGCCATTGAGACATCTCCGCCACCGGTGCTAGACCAGAGTGGTTTCTTTTCTCCCACCAGGAACTCCTTGTGGCCAAACCTGAGCAGAAGCCAATTGGTAAAGGAATCTAGAAAAAATGAGAATAAAAGCTTCCAACCCTTCCAGTTATAAAACAGGGTAGTACAGAAGGGAAAAGGAGCCAATAAAAAAATAACTGGCACAATAATATTATCAGTTAATTAAGTAGATGTTAAATAATTTGATATCAATTACATTTGATAGAAAATCATTTCTGAGTGGGCTGGATAAGTACATAGCACTAACCAATTTCTTTATAATCATTTCTTGGGAAATCTTTCTTTTGAGACTTATTAGGATAGAGGTTAGCACCAGACCAAGACAGGGAGTCAAGGATGGTTGAGAAAGAGAAGCATGGCCAGTACTGGACAGGTCCAGGGACAGACACACAGAAATTAACTTGATGAAAGGTCAGCATGGATTTTGAAAAATAATTTACCTTTTCAATTAGAAAACATTTTATCCTCCAAATTGAGAATGGAGGAGGAACACCACTATCAAAATCTTTCTATTTGTTATAAGGAGCAAGATTCAATGAGATTTATAGGGGGGAAGTCTAGCTTACTAATTATATCTAAAGTCTCTTTTTTAGAAGAATTTTTAGATGTTGATAGACCTTTATTTTATTCATTTATTTATATGTGGTGCTAAGAATTGAAGCCAGTGCCTCACACATACTAGGCAAGTGCTCCACCCCTGAGCCACAACCCAGCCCCTAAAGTCTCTTTTATAATGGAAGAAGAATGAATCACCAAAATACATAAATTAGCATCCTTCAATGTCTTTACACAACTAAGTGACAGCAGAGTAGAGTTCAGTCCCAACATTAACTTCCTTTCAGATTCCACCTCGGCATAGACTCATGTTACTGCCACTTGATACCTGATATGGAATCTTTTTTAACATCTTTTTCCTCTTCTCTTATGCTGATTCATACAGTGCTTTGTTAAAATTCACTGGGGTTTTGTGGCTGGAACTCTATGACTCAAAAATGAGTTAATTCCTGTTTTGTTTGTTGGCATATAAAACATTCAAGAGAAATGCTGAACAGGATGAATGTCCTAATGGTAAACATGCATACATGATTTCAAAGACTGTTTTGAAAAATCTACTGTAGAGTAAAGGACATTTGATTTTAAAAGATCTTATAAATCTAAGACATTAGATTTATAAGTTTCTTAAGTGAACTTTGCTTCTTGCCAGGGTGTATGTATGTGTGTATAGACACCTTAAATTTCAGATTTTATTTTGTCGGGTATCACTCTGAAATGCTGTTTCAGAGACTTTTTTTTCCAGAATGATGAAATGATTTAGAATTATAAAAGTTGGAATGGCTTCTTGGAACTTCACTTTTTAAAAACTGCCACTTGCTGACATCAAGAAATGCATATCATATAACCAATAAAATCAACATTTGTGAAGATAATAAGTTCATATCTATGCATTTAAAATTTTCATTTGTGTTAAAAGAAGAGTATTTCTATTATATACTTTTCTTAAATTTATGCCCGATTCTCTGTCCTGAGTCTCCTGAGTCTGAGGTAGTCGACCCATTTCATGGTTAAACTTCTGGACAAACATGGGAGAGGTGAAAGCAATGGATTGAGCTGTATGAGTTTGTGTAGCTTAAACTTTTCCCTTTCTCCTCCTGGAGGTGATGAGGTAAATATTGGAGACACATTCATGAACTATGACATAGAGACTCCAAAGGAGTCATTTCACAGACCACCTGTCTTCAGTTCCATTCAAGCAGTATGCACAGGTATAACTATGCTGATTTGTCATATAATGAAACATTTCCAAGCCCATCGTGGCAAGCAGAACAGTAACCTCATTGTACATGACCTGTGGACATGTACCTTACATGGCAGGAACTTTGCTGAGGTGGTTAAGGTTAAAAATCTTGAAATGAAGAGATTGCTGTCTTTAAAGAAAGAGAAAAGGAGTCATGAATAAAGGAATGGGGGTAGCCTCTAGAAGCTAAGCATGGCAAGGAAACAGATTCTTCCTTAGAGACTCCAGAAGGAATATAGCTGCATTGAAAGTTTCATTTGAACTCAGACTTGTGTCTGACTTTTGACTTACAGAACTATAAGACAATAAATTTTTGTTATTTTATTAATTTATTTAATTTTTTTTGCATTGGAAATTGAATCCAGAGGAGCTTTGCCACTGAGTTACATCCTCAGTCTCCTATTTAACTTAAAATATATATATTTATTTATTTAATATATATATATTTATTTAATATATATAATATATATATTATTTACTTATTTATATGCAGTCCTGAGAATCAAATCCAGTGCCTCACACATGCTAGGCGAACACTCTACCACTGAGCTATACCCCAGCCCCTCAGTCTCCATTATACTTTTTATTTTGAGACAGTGTCTCCCTAAGTTACTGATGCTGGTCTCAAACCTGCCAATCTCCTGTCTCAGGCTCCTGAGTCCCTGGGATTACAGGTAAGCACCACTGTGCCCAACTAAATTTGTGTTATTAGCTTAGGCCACTAAATCTTTGGTAATTTTCTATTTACTACAGCAATAGAAAACAAATTGTTATGGTTTATATATGAGGTGTCCCCCCAAAGCTCATGTGTAAGACAATACAAGAAAGTGTAGAGGTGAAATGAATCGGTACGAGAGCTTTAACCTAATCAGTGCATCAATCCACTGTTTGGATTTACCAAACAATAACTGTTGGCAAGTGGGGAGTGGCTAGAGGAGGTAGGTCACTGGGGGCATGCCTTTGGGGTTCATATTTTGTCCCTGGTGAGTGGAACTCCCTCTCTTGCTTCCTTTTTTTTTTTTTTGGTTTTTTTTAAATTCATTTTTATTGTAAACAAATGGGATACATCTTGTTTCTCTGTTTGTACATGAAGTAGAGGCATACCATTTGTGTAATCATATATTTACCTAGGGTAATAGTTTTTGATTCATTCTGTTATTTTTTTTCCTTCCCCCCCACCCCTCCCACCCTCTCCTGCTTCCTTGTTGCCATGTCTTGAGCTGCTTTCCTTCCACCACACCCTTCTGCCATGATGCACTGCCTCACATCAGGCCCAGAGCTATGGAGTCAGTTGTCTATGTACTGAAACCTCTGAAACCAATGAGCCAAAATAAATTTTTCCTCCTTTAATTGTTCTTGTCAGGTCTTTTGGTAACAGCTATGAGAAAGGTGACTAAAATACAAATATACCCATAAAGACACTGCCCCAAGCCCTTTGCTGCCTTGGTCATTTTGGCCTTTCCCTGCAGGCCTTTCCAAATGGTTCGCCACAAAAGGAAAACCCTGGCAGGCCAATTTCCAAGCACTGCAACTAACTTTAGTTCTGACTGGGCCATGACCAAGCTTTACATGTTTGAAATATTACATTACTCTTGATTATAAGGGCATAAATCAGTGATTTTTAAGCTCTTTGTTTTTACTTCAGCCTACTTTTCATAAGATACACATTTTAATCTCAATATGCATATATTGTAGAATTAATCTAATGTCTCATGAAGCAGCACTTCTTTTTATTGTATGCATTTTACTTTGATACTTTGAATTTTATTCACTTCTATTTTAATAGAAGTTGTAACCACTAAACTGTTTTCATGTTTTACTAGTGGGATGCAACCCTCAACTGAAAAACACTGACCTAAACCATGACAACTATATGATGAAGATGAAAAGTTTCTGACAGAGAACATTTTCTGCTTTATTTTTTATGGAAGCAAAAACATCTGCTCATATTTGTTAATGTGCTAAATGTTTTAGTTTTTTCAAAGTGAACATCAAACATGACATTTTGGAAATTGAGTCAAATGGTAAGAAAAAAGGACCACAGCAGTGTGAGACACTCTAGAAACAATTTTTATACAAATGGAGTTTTGGGGTGTGAGTATTTTGTGTTCTCCTTTTCTATTACTCAGTTTGTTCATTTCTGCTTTTGCTTTTAGTATTTCCCCTTTTCTTGCTTCCCTCTAAGAAATTATGCGTTTTTTTTTTTTTTGTCTACAGTTTTAAGGTTAATTTATTGCATCTTTCTTTTGTCTTTTTCTTATTAATATTCATAGTTGCAGCATCATTTTAGGAAACCAGACTTTGTTTCAGTATTCCTTTCATTTAGAGGTCCTGGAGACTTCCCTTATTCTCTCAGGAGTTTATGTGCTTAAAATGATGTCCCTATAGTTTGGATATGAGGTGTTCCTCTGATAGGGGGTAATTGAAATGGTAGGGTGTGACTGGAGGAGGTGGGACTTGGGGTGTGACTTTGGGGTATATATATCGTAGACACTCCCTCTGCTTCCTGATCACCACTAAAGCCTCTTCCCTCTGCCACACTCTCCTGCCATGATGAGCCACCTTCTATGGACTAAGACTTCTGATAAAATTTTCCTCCTTAAAAATTGTTCTGGTCAGATCCTTCAGTCACAGCAGTGAAAAACTGACTAAAAACAATGTCTGCTATAATTTAACTAGTTTTTTAGGTGTTGGTAGCAAATGGTTTTTTTTTTTTTTGATGGACCTTTATTTTACTCATTTATTTATATGCAGTTCTGAGGATCGAACCCAGTACCTCACACATGCTAAGCAAACATTCTATCACTGAGCCGCAACCCCAGCCCTAGCAAATGGTTTTTAAGGTTATGCTTTTTAATAATTAATTTTCACTATATTATGTTGCAAAACAAACATCCCCCAAAATCACAATGGCTTGACAACAGCAAAGGTTTACTAGTCATTCATTGAACATGTTGGTTATAGTTCTGTTCCAGGATCTTCATTCCAGGATGTAGACTGAAGGAGCAGCCTATATATAGGACATTACTGCCTCATGTCTGAATCATAGAAGATTCTTTTTTTGTTTTTTACTTTTTTTCTTTCACTCATTTTTGTTGTTTTGCAGTACTGATGGTCAAATCTTTGGCACAGGGTTATCTCTTACTTCTGTTCAGATGTGGGGCATACATCACTTCTGAACACATTTCATAGGTCAAAGCAAGTCATGTGATAAATTTAATTGGAGAGCATAATGCTTTCATAAGCAGGGCAGCAAATAATAGGAAATAATAATATAATCTACCCCATGTTATCCCCCCATAATGCTTCAGCCCAAAAGGTTTATCCTTGCATCTCTGTCAATTCAAAACTCTATTTTAGTATTGGATTATCTTTAAGACTTACCATTATAGCATTTTGTTTTCATTTTAAAAATCTATCTTTAATTATATATCATACTGTTTGTCTCAATGCTTTTGGCTATCAAAACAGCAGTGCTTACCATGTTTTTATAGGCCACATGAGGCTACAGTTATTGTGGATTATGATAACATCTAGAAAACAGGGCTGGGGGCATATAGCTCAGTGGTAAAGCATGCATTACCCTGGGTTTGATTCCGCAGCAACACACACACACACACACACACACACAGTATTTTTCTAGTTTACCCTGTACCCATAGTAATGCACAGTCTTATCTCCCTCAGAATTCACTGGGTGCTACATGTGCTTTTGTGAGAAGGGCCCTGGTGGCCAGGAGGATTCTTCTTGAATCTGTCTGAGTCCCTGGTCTTTTGAGAGGATAGCAATGCTCCTTGTCACTTCTAGACAGAGCAGTGTTGCTTTGTGCATCCACAACTTCAGAGACTCAGGGGTTTTCCACACTGTTTTCTAAATTACAGTCATCTCCAAGTTCCTAGTTGCTGGAATGTGATGAGATATAGAAAAATATGGTTAATACATTATACCATACTCAAAATTACCTCTGATAGCCAAACCTTCTATTTTAATTACTTTGCATTTCTCTCTCATACTTTCTCTCCCTCTACTTTTCTTTCTCCCTTTATATAAGGCTCCTCTGGTACATAGATCCTCCAATAACCAAGCCCACCCTGCAACCTCTGTGAAAACTCATGTAAGTTAAACACCAAGTTGTTACTGTGCTTGTGTGTCAGGGTCCTCTCTGCCGTGTCCCATGTGGAGGAGGAAAGGGTTAACTGCTGGAGGAGATGTTGGCAGTTTTTCTATCTGTTACCCAAAAAACTTATCTACTCAATAAATACACTAGAGCCAATACTCTTTTTATGAGAGGGGAGGTGTAATGGGTCTGGCCATACCAGCTCTGGCCTCTTTACAACCTTTGACCTGGAATAGCCTAACTCTCTTTTATTTATAGATACACAGGTAAAGGGGACAAAGACCAGGAGGAGCTTCTTCTGTGATGGACAGGATAGGGTGGAGTTAGGGGAGCCATCCTCTTAGGGGGAAAACTCCAGGAGACAGGGAACCACTCCCATGCAGTGCCACATACTTCCTGGAAGTTCCTAGAAGCCAGGCCTCTGCGTCCCATGGCTCAGCCTAGTCTGACTCTGCCAAATAAGGATGGCTTCCCACACTTGTGCAGCCTTTAGGATTTTAAGTCATTCCCTCTTATCTTTGTTAAAATTTCCTTATTTTATAACAGAACGAATCAAACACCATTACCCTATGTAAATGTATGATTACACAAATGGTATGCCTTTACTTCATGTACAAACAGAGAAACAAGATGTACCCCATTTGTTTACAATAAAAATAAATTAAAAAAATAAAAAGAAAACTGTTTTGGGGAATTAAGGATGAGTTGATTTAGTAGGTACCTCTTTAATAATAACAATCAGTTAAGAACACTGGTAAGGGGTTAATAAAAACATTTTAGAAAAGAAATTTCCTTATTTTAAAACATTTTTATCATAATAACATACATAGAAAAACATGATATATTAGAGGGCTTACTCATATGTGAATGAAAAAGTACAGTGTATACTCCCACCCCCCAGAAGGAAGCACTTTTAAACTTTCTCTTTCTAGGCTTTGATGGTCACTTATCTAGTTCTAAACAGTGGGTCTTAACTACTATTTCTTAATGACTTATAAATCATTCTATTAGTTTAGTCCCCAAATAAGACTGTCTCAAAAGACTTAAGTAAGACCTGAAGCTATAAAACTACTAGCAGGGGAAACAAACACATTGGGACATTGGAATGGGCAAGGATTTAGGGTCAAGACTCCCAAAGTACAGGGAACAAAAGCATACAAATTGGATTACATCAAATTTAAAAACTTTGCATAGCAAAGGAAAATGTCATCGGGTAAAGAGACAACATACAGAATGGGAGAAAATATTTGCAAACTATGCATCTGACAAGGGAATAATAGCCAGAATATATAAGAAACTCAATAGCAACATATAAATAATCTCATTAAAAAATGGGCAAGAGATCAAAAAGGACATTTTTCAAAAGAAGATGACTAGCCAAAAATGAATAAAGGCCAAACATCACTACTCTTGAGAGAACTGCAATTTAAAACCACAATGAGATATCACCTCACGCCAGTAAGAATGACTATTATAAAAAGATAACAAGTGCTAGCAAGAATGTGGAGAAAAGGGAACCTATGCAGTGTTGGTGGGAGTGTAAATTCATACAGCCATTATGGAAACCAAGTTGGAGGTTCCTCAAAAAATTAAAAATATAACTATCATGTGGTCTGCAATCTGACTCTGAGTATATATTCAAAGAAATGAAATTGATGTGCTAGAGAGACATCTCCATTCCCATGTTTTTTGCAGTACTATTCATAATAGCCAAGAAATGGAAACAACCTGTTTCCATCGACTGGTGAATGGACAAAGAAAATGTGTTACACACACACCATGGAATACTATTGACCCATAAAAAAGAATGAGATTTTGTCATTCATCACAACATGAATGGAACTGGAGATCATTATATATTAAGTTGTTGGGATCTTAGGTCCTCTTGCTCTTCTCGACCAGCGACAAGGGAAGGGAACACTCCCCAACAAGGTCAGACTGGGAAAGGTAGGGCCAACAGACCGCCCAGTCAGAATGGCAATCAACAAGAACACAAATAATTATAAATGCTGGCAAGGATGTGGGGGGAAATGTACACTCATACATTGTTGGTGAAGCAGCAAATTAGGACAACCACTCTGGAAAGCTGTATGGAGATTCCTCAAAAAACTAGGAATGGAATCACTATATGATTCAGCTATCCGACTCCTTGGTACTTATCCAAAAGAACTAAAATCAGCATATTATAGTGACATAGCCACATCAATGTTTATAGCAATGCAATGCACAATAACCAAGTTATGGAACCAGCACATGTGTTCATCAGCAGATGAATGGATAAATAAAATGTGGTGTACATACATATTGGAGTTTTAGTCTGCCACGAAGAAGAATTAAATTATGAGATTTGCTGGTAAATGGATGGAACAGAAGAATATCATTCTAAGTGAAATAAACCAGACTCAGAAAGTCAAAGGTCAAATATTTTCTCTTATATGTAGAAGCAATATACACTGTTGTAGTTACTATATGTCTGTGGTATAATTTAAACTAGGGTATTATTATGCCTCCAGTATTGCTCTTTTTGCTTAGAATTGCTTTGGTTATTCTGGGTATTTTCTTCTTCTACATGAATTTTAGGACTGTATTTTCCAGTTCTGTGAAGTTCCGTCATTGGAATTTTGATGGTAATTGCATTGAATCAATCTGTAGATTGCCTTTGGCAATACCTCCATTTAAGCAATATTAATTCTGCTTATCCATGAACATAGAAGTTCTTTCTATCTTTTTCAATTTCTTTCTTCAGTGTTCTATATTTTTCACTGTAGAAGTCTGTTCCCTCCTTGGTTAAATCTATTCCTAGAGATTCAATTTTTTGGTGATGGCTATTGTAAATGGAATTGTTTTCCTGATTTTTTTCTCAGCAGATTCATTGTTGGTATATAGAAAAACTATTGATTTTTGTATTTTGATTTTGTATCCTGCCACTTTGCTGAATTTATTAGATCTTAAAGAGCTTCTGGTAAAGCTTTTTCAGATCTTCTAAGTATAGGATCATATAATCTGCAAACAGTGATAATTTGTCTTCTTCCTTTCCTATTTGTCTGCCTTTTATTTCCTTCTCTTGCCTAATTGCTCTGGCCAAAATTTCAACTACTATATTGAAAAAAAATAGCAAGAGTGTACATTCTTGTCTTATTCCTGATTTTAGAGGAAATGCCTTTCATTCTTTACCCCCCATTCACTATGATGTTAACTTTGGATTTGTCACATATAGTCTTTATTATGTTGAGGTAAGTCTCATCTATTCCTAGTTTCTTTGGTGATTTTATCATGAATGAGTGCTGAATTTTATTGAGGCTTTTCCTCCATCTATTGAGAATGTTATGTGATTTTTGTCCTTAATTCTACTTATGTGATGAATTACATTTATTAATTTTTTCAACCATTATTGCATTTGTGGAATGAAGCCAACTTCATCATGATGTCCAATCTTCTTAATGTGTTGTTCAATATGATTTGCTAATATTTTATTAAGTATTTTTTTTTACATCTCTGTTCATCAAGGATATTGGTCTATAGGTTTCTTTCCTTGGTGTGTCCTTGTCTGGTTCAGGTACCACACATCGGGGTTTTTAAGTGATGATTTCCTAAATCATTTTTTTTGTGATGACTTCATAGTATACTAGTGTACAGGCATATCATAATTCACTTATGAAGTCACCTACTGATAGGTATTTAGGGTGTTTACAGTCTTTTGCTGTTACAAACCATGTTGTAAGACACTCTGCTATCTTTTATGCAAATGTGCAACTATAACTGTTAGCTGAATTCCAGAAAGAAGAATTGCTAGCTTAATGGCATTTAATAGATAGATAGATAGATAGATAGATAGATAGGTAGATAGATAGATAGATAATTTTGATCTGCATATCCATGTTGGATAGGTAGATTATTTTGATATCTATTTCCACATTGCCCCCCATCCCAAAGAAGTGACACCAATTTGAGGTCCCACTATCAGTGCATAAGACTGCATATTTTCCCAATTCTTTTATTTTTAGACTGCATGTTTTTACTTTGTCTCCCACCACTTTCTATTTTTCCAGGTCACTCGGTGACCCCCACAGTTCTTTCACTCCCTCTGACCTACGGGTTTTTATCACCTTTTCACTGCTCATCACTCATCTTCTCTCTTTGTTTCCCCTGCTTCCATCTTAGGATCTAGCATTATAATTATTCTCACATGCTCTCAAATCTGTTTCTTCTCTTTCCCTTTACTGTACCTGATAGCCACACTCCAGGCCCAGTTAAGCCCAGCTGTCTCCCTGTGTCACACCCAGCAGTTCTGTGTGATTGGAGAAAAACAAACAAGTGTGCAGAAGATCCTAAAAATTCATGACCCCACCTCAAGTGGGCCTTTGAGTCCCAGTGTATCTCTTAGCCCATTACCTTTCTTACTCTCCTAAAGAGAAAGTAACACATGTGGTATTTTATTCCTATTCCTCTCAAACTCTCTAACACCTTCTGAACCCTCTACTGATGACTGCTTCCTACTTCACTGAGAACTTCCACATCCACCATCACATGAACTGGTCTGCCAGTATCATTGCCCACATTTTCTGCCTGATTTCCTGTTACTATGGATACACTAGTGGTCCATCCCCCTGGATAAAGTCAATCTGCACAGTGGATTGAATCCCTTCTCACTTACTCAAGGCCCTCTCTCCATAAATTATTCTTTCTCTCTTCTACATCATCACTATGGTTTAGATATAGTTTGTCACCCAAAGATTCATAGGCAGGAGCCTTGGTCCCCAGTGTAACAGTATTGAGAAGTGGTGGAACCTTTAAGAAGTAGGCCTAGTGGAATAAGATTAGGTCATTGGGGCCACCACCTTCTGAAGGGACAGAGGCCTGTCTTGCAGGAATGGGTTAGGTTTTATTGGATTAAATCAATTACCTTGAGAGTAAATTGTTAAAAAGTGAGTAGGACTTTCTCAGCTGGCCCTTTTGCTTACTGACTCACTCGTGCTCTTCCATATGTGTTCCTGCTGTCCATCATGCTGTGATGTAGACAGAAGGCCCTCACCAGGAATTAATCTGATGAGGCCACCTGATCTTGGATTTTCAGTCCAAAAACTAGTAGCTAAATAAACCTATTTCCTTTTATAAAGTACT
Source organism: Sciurus carolinensis (assembly GCF_902686445.1). Classification (NCBI taxonomy): domain Eukaryota; kingdom Metazoa; phylum Chordata; class Mammalia; order Rodentia; family Sciuridae; genus Sciurus; species Sciurus carolinensis. The sequence continues at coordinate 47,742,983 of NC_062225.1, forward strand.
CAATCTCAGGTATTTTGTAATAACAGCGCAAAAAAGACTAAAACAATCACCATTTCTTTCTACTGAATCATTCCCGTTGTTACTAAACTGGAAAAAAAATCATCTATTGGCTCCACCCACATCTTCTCACCAATACCCCACTTGTCAGCTTTCCCATATAAACTTCTCTTTAGAATTGTTCTATATGTTTCCACTTCATCTTTTCCTATTGTCTCCTGAACTCATTCCAGCCAGGCATTTATCTCCACCATTCACAAAAGCAATTTTAGTCAAGGTACCCAATAATCACTTCCATGTTGCAATGTTCAAAGATCAATTCTCAGTCCTTACCTTACATGTAACCATTTGCAGCACTTGACAGCTGGTTCTATTCTCCCTAAAAATTTTGTACTATTTCTGCTCAGCTCTCACCTTGTTAGAAAGGACTTTACTGAGCATTCTGGGTTAAATAACCAACCAATTGGTCCCTTCTACCTCACTCTGCTACCCCCCTCCTCTACTCTGTAGTATCGATTTTGCCTGATATATTTTATGCTTGTTTATTGAGTTCCTCCCTTATTTCAATCTTAATTTGAATAAAACAATGGTCAAATGACATCTTTGAAATAATTAAGGATATTTGAATGTAGGACAGGTATTGAATGATGTTAAAGAATTACATCAATTTTGTTAGGTATAGTATTCATGTGAAAAATTTTAAAGTGCTTCTAAGTTAGAGATGCATAAAGAAGTATCTACTAGTGAATTGAATACTGTCTGAAATTTTCTTTACTTAAGAATAAGTCCAAAATTTTTGGCATGAGCAGTTGGGAGAGTGGAGCTCTTATTTGCAGAGATTTTTGAAGACTATAGGAAGAGGCCATTTTATAGGGAATGGATAGGAGAAAATAATGGGTTTGGTTTGCACATGTTAAGTTTGAGATGTGTATAGATACCCAAGTAGAAATATTGAGTAAGCATTTGGATACAAAAATCTTGAGTGCAGTGAAGAGATAAACATCTGTGAGTCAAAATATACATGATATTTAAAATTATGAGAACATTTATAAATCTAAAGTCAACTTAAAAAAAAAGCAAGAAGTCATCTGAGGACTAAGCCTATTATAGCACTCCAAAATCTAGAGGCCGGAATTGGGGAAAAGTCATCAGAAAAGATGAGGAAGGAGTGGCAACTGAGGGGGGGGAATAAATATGGCAACCTGAAAATCAAGTGAAAAAGGGCCTCCCCACCAGGAGTTCCAAAAATGGTAGTAGAATTAAAATATTTAGCAAATGAATATAGCATAATAATTTATTTCCCTACATCAAAATGTATAGTAATTGAAGATCATTGATATAAAATGTCAGAACTTTTGTGATAATATTTTAGATTGTTTTTAAATAAAATATTGTTATGCAAATTATGGTTTGAGTAATTGCTAAGCATTACTAATAATCTCACATTTTAATTCTGGTTTGAATTATTGTAGTGGACACTTTTTTTTTTTTTTTTTTTGGAACTGGGAATTTAACCCAGGGATGCCTTATCACTGAACTACATCCCCAGCCCTTTTTATTTAATTTAATTAATTTATTTTTTTGAATCAGGGTATTGCTAAATTGCTTAGAGCTTTGCTAAATTTCTGAGGCTGGCCTCCAACCTGAAATCCTCCTGCCTCAGTCTCTTGAGATGCTGATACAGGCATGCACCATCAAGCCCAGCTATAGTGGATACTATTGTTCTCCCTCAGGAATTCTTTCTGTGGGCATGGTGACACATGCCTCTAATCCCTGTGGCTTGGGAGGCTGAGGCAGAAGGATCTTGAGTTCAAAGCTAGCTTCAGCAACTTAGCAAGGCCCTAAGCAACTCAGCAAGACCCTGACTGTAAATAAAATATAAAAAAAGGGCTGGGGATGTGGCTCAGTGGTTAAGTGCCCCTGGGTTCAATCCTGGTATCAAATATATATTTTATATATATATATACACACACACACAATAACATTTTTTTTTAAAGAATTCTTTCTTCCTCAGGACCAACACTCTCATCTCCTAGCTGCTTGGAATATCAGTTGCTGTTGTCTTACAGCTGTGTCCCACACTGAGAACACTCCTTGACTACAAGGAACTACCTCTTCTAAAGTTATACACCTTACCAGTAGGGAGTCTAAACCAAATGACCGCTAAGAACAACAATATGTAACCTGGCCCCTTCTCTCTGTTTGGGACAGCTCTGCAAGGACATCCCCTCCAGAACTCCCTATAGGACAACAGAAGTCAGGAATAAAACCTCACTGGAATCAGCTTCTCATGCATACCATTCCACCTTCCTCGCTTGCCAGAGGCATTTCTCCAATGAACTTCTGCATACAACTCTCCACCTCAGAATTTGTATCTGGGGAACTCAGCTTAAACAGTGTTCTACCAGAGGGGGCACTGTCCCCCCAACGTAATTGTGACATTTGCAAATTAATCTAGAATTTATTGTTTATTGGAAAAGCCAGGACATTTGTTCTGTAGAGTTTTCCATATGCTGCCTTTGTCTGGTTGTATCCCTGTGTGCATTCCTTATCTGATACCTTCCGAAAACTGGTAGTATAGAGGCTTGATTAAATTCGCCTCCACCCATTTAAGCGTGGTATTCCGAAATCCTCATTTACTTCTCTTTTCAACCTTGTGAAATTTAAATGTTGGTTTCTGATGCTAAGAGGAGGAAAATCCAAAGCTCCCAGGATCAGGGGAGATTACTCATGATTATATGTGCTCCTTTCATACCTCCCTCATCCCCCTTCACTACATAGACTTGCAACCAAAAGCCCTTCCATTTACACACTCACAACTGGGAACAAATGACTGGAAAATGTGTTTACCTGCATTTAGTCTTTTTTCATTTTAAACCTACATTTAGTCTTAAACACTAAATACCTTCCTCCCAGAGTATGATTATCTTGTTCTCGTCCAGTAAGGAAACCAAAGACTGTAACACCATCTCTAGATTATTTAGCATGTAGAATTCCCCGTCGTTATTAATTTTAAAAGCCATCCTGGCTTTCTTCTGTCAAACGGTTTGATTGTGGATCACATTCTTTCAACGACAGCTGGTTAATCATCAGGCTTTTATCCAGCACCTGCTGTGTGATCAGCGTCATTCTTGGAGAATTCGTGCTGATTAAATTCTCTGTAAAACAATTAGGAGGCTGTATCTTGTTTTTACTCTGTCCTCATCTCTACCCCACAGTTCACACAAATTTATTCCAAAATCAAATAAATGTTCTTTCTTTTGTATCAATTCACTCTTTTGAATTATCTATACCATGCCCCATTCTGTTAAGAGTTGATAACACCTTAGACAATTATGATTTTTCTAAGGTAGTCAAAGCAGTTTTGCATAAATGTATATACATTTGCATAATTATGTTCTTTTATGTATCTCCTTTTAAGGAAATTTATTAAGTTTTTTTTTTCTTCATTTAGTTATTTAATGTTATTACAAGCAATAGAAACCAAGTTGAGCTGGCTCAAGGGGGAAAAATCTTATTGGAAATATATTAGTCTATCTCATGGAATCCAAAGAATTGACCAACCAACCATGAAGGGCAGAAGCCAAGGAAGCTCTGGAGTCCCTGGCAACAGCTGCTTAAAAAACTTCCTTTTGGAATTACGCCACTAACATGACCAATCAAAATTTCTCCATTCTCTGTGTATCACAATTCAAATTCAAAATCCTACAGAAGGGGCAGAATCTCGTTAGTTCAACTGTGGGTAGAAGGTTGCTGCTGCTGCACTCAGTATGGCCTGGGGCAGAGTCCCATGGTCTGTACCCTTCAGTGCCCAAAACAGAAGCCATCAGCCACTTGTAGCAATACAGTACTTGAAATGTGGCTACCACAACGGACAAACTGAATTTTTAATTTACTTTTTAACAAATTTAAAAATTAAACCAATGTAAAATATTTTTCCTTCACACAACTTTCTTATTTTGGTAGAACTACATTTCACTTTGACTATTAAAATTTATCATTTAAATTGAGATGTTTTGTCATTGTAAAATACATCAGATTTTGAAAAAGACAGTATGGAAAAAGAGAAGGTAAAATGTCTTATTAACAATCAAATCTTTAATTATTACATGTTGAAATGATAATATATTGGAATATTGGGTTAAATAAAATATTAAGACATTCTTTTTACTTTAGAAATATAACTACGATTACAATAAATATTACTATTATTAGAAAATTTTAAGGTTTATTTGTAGCACATATTCTGTTTCTCTTGGAGAGTGTTGCTTTTACAACTACTGAGGATTTGTCTCTGGGGACTAAGGGCAGTTCTAAGACACTGAATGAAAGTTCTGCGCAGATTGGACACCATCAAACGGATCAACTACCCAGTACAAAGTAACAAATGCAGTGATTTCTGGGACAACACAATGTACCCAATTTTTAATGGGCTACATATGTTCCACATTATTTGGCTAGTTCCTTACAATACTCTGTATATCATTAAGGAGGGTTAAAAGTTGTTATCTCAGATTTTAACATTTGATGCTACAAATATTCATCTAACATTTGTTGACAAAACTCCTATCCTTGTGAAGTTGCAAATCTAGTAGGAATGAGAAAGATTATAAACAGGTAAAGATATAATGGCCAGTTAATAATAGATGCCCTGAAAAAAATAATAGGAGAAAGAGAATAACAGGAGATGCTCCTTATCTGAATGATTAAGAAGCCCAGATCAGGTGACAATGAAAGAGAGATTGGAATGAAGGAAAAGGATGACTTAGGTGCCTCTAAGGAAAAGCAGTTCTCAAGGTAGACAGATTAGGTTTAGCATGTCCAGGATCCTCAAGGAAGCTTCTGTAGCAAAACACAGAGAGAAAGGGGGAGAAAAATAGAAAATGGAGTCAGAGCAGGGAGTCAAAGTCCTATCATTCATGGCCCTCAAGATGAAGTAAATCTGAGTGGAAGCCTTTGCAATGCTGAGAACAGAGAATGACCTGATCCTATTTGTCTTTTTCATTATGATTCCACAAATCATGTAGGTAAGACCTGAAATTTTATGACCCAATTTTTTTATGTGGAATTTTCCCCTCATGCTTAAATAAAAGATTATCAACTACTCTTACTTGATTTCCTGACTCCGAATTAATCTTATGAAAAAAATTAAATGAATTATGGAAAAATAATAAAAATTCGCAAAAAATTTAATTGAAAAATTAAATCCAGAGCTATTTCCCTTCTGAACTAATTTGAATTCTGAAATTTTTCTATGCTGTTTCTATGCCTATACCCTTTTCTACACCAATTCCTACAAATGAATTAGAGGACACAATTACTTACCTAAGGCAATAAATTTTATTCATGAAAGAAGTCTTTCTAATGGGTAAGAATTCTTTCAATTTTTTTGAATGCAAAATTTAAAAAAACAACAATTCATTCAACTGCCTTAACACACAAAGGAACAGATGCCCATAAAACTTAAAAGACAACCACAAAGAAGACATGAATACAGAAACACATAAATTCTTAAAATTAGTTAAGTGAGTGATCAATAATCTAATACAAAATGAATACACATAATAATTGCCAATTACACAGAAAAACTACCACTTTTGTGCACTCACCAAGTGTCATTTACCTGTGAGTGTCTATATTGACTTGCTAGGGCTATCATAACAAAATATCTTAGGAGGTGGCTTACACAATGGAAATTCATTGTCTTGAAGTTCTGGAAGCTAGATGTGTAAGGTATCTGCCGGTGTGGTTTCTTCTGAGCACATCCCTGGGGTGTGTCCAAATGTTCTCTTACAAGGATACCAATCATATTGGATTAGGACCCACCCTAACAGCCTCAGCTTAACTGAATCAGCACTTTCAAAACTCTGAACTTCAAATACAGGCTTATTGGAGGTACTATAGGTTAGGACTTCAAAACATGGATGGGGTGGGGGTGGGGCATGACAGGGATTTGACACATGACACCATCACTGACTTTTTATAAGGATAAAATGTCAGGAGATCCAAGATGGCAAACTAGAGGGTGACTGCATCTCCTGTGGCTCCATAACTCAGGATTCAAGAAGGGGAGGTATTGAGAGACAGGAACCAACATAGAGCCGCGTGGTGAGTCTCTCCCACCCGGTAAAGCTCGGCCGGGGCAGCAGACCCGGACAGGGGCATCTTCTCGGAGCAGGGCAGGGCAACGAGAAACTTCCCCAAGCAGCCCTGCTCCCTCCCATGGCAGGCCGGGTTCACAGCCAGGTTCTCAGAGTAGGCCCGCCCAGTGAGAGTTTGTCCTCACAGAGCCAACCTCAAACCCTGAACCCGGCGGCGGACCCCGGCCCACAGGCGGCTTCTGGGACCAAGGCAGGTCAAGGAGAGGCTTTCCCCAAGCAGCCTGGTTCCCTCAGGCGGGGACAGGCCCCATCTATTGCCAGCTTCTAGGAGCAGGACTGCCCAGTGAGAGGATTTCCACACAGAACCGCCCCAGCCCTGGACCCAGTAGCAGGCTAGGGGCAGCTTTTTTTGGAAACACTGCATTATCGAGTTCCTCCAAGACTTCAGGCTACTGAAGGCTGAGAGGTGATATACTGGAAATCTACAGGGACACTAAAGCCAATAGAGGAAATCTGCAATATCTCAGAGTCCCACTAATATCTGATCAATATGAGAAAACAAGAGAAGAGAATGTCCCAAACAAACCTAGATACTATATCAATAAAACCCAATGACAGAACAGCAGAAGAAATGTCAGAAAGGGAGTTCAGAATGTACATAATTAAAACAATCAGGGAAGCAAATGAGGAGATGAAAGAGCAAATGCAAGCATTGAAGGAAGAGATGAAAGAGTAAATGCAGTCATTAAATGATCGCACCAATCAACAGTTAAAAGAGCAAATACAAGAAGCAAGAGATCATTTCAACAAAGAGTTAGAGATACTGAAAAAAAAAACCAGAAATCCTTGAAATGAAGGAAACAATAAACCAAGTTAAAAACTCCATAGAAAGCATAACCAATAGGATAGAACACCTGGAAGACAGAACCTCAGACACTGAAGACAAAATATTTAATCTTGAAAACAAAATTGACCAAAGAGAGAAGATGGTAAGAAATCATGAAAAGAATCTACAAGAATTATGGGATATCATGAAAAGGCCAAATTTAAGAATTATTGGGATAGAGGAAGGCACAGAGAAACAAACCAAAGGAATGAACAATCTATTCAATGAAATAATATCAGAAAATTTCCCAGATCTGAAGAATGAAATGGAAAATCAAGTTCAAGAGGCCTATAGGACTCCAAATATACAAAATTACAACAGACCCACACCAAGGTATTGTATGAAAATACCTAACATACAAAATAAAGACAGAATTTTAAAGGCCGCGAGAGAAAAGAATCTATTTACATTCAGGGGGATATCAGCAGATTTTTCAATCCAGACCCTAAAAGCTAGAAGGGCCTGGAACAACATTTACCAAGCCCTGAAAGAAAACGGATTACAACCAAGAATCTTATACCCAGCAAAACTTACTTTCAGATTTGACGATGAAATAAAATCCTTCCATGATAAACAAAAACTAAAAGAATTTACAAAAAGAAAGCCAGCATTACAGAACATTCTCAGCAAAATATTCCATGAGGAAGAGATGAAAAACAAAGATGCAAATCAGCAAAGGGAGGAACTATCATAAAGGAATTGTCCAATAAAGGAGAAACCAAGTCGTGACACAAAATAAAAAAATTAAAAAATGAACCAAATGACTGGCAATACAAATCATATCTCAATAATAACCCTGAATATGAATGGCCTGAACTCATCAATCAAAAGACATAGACTGGCAGATTGGATTAAAAAGAAAGATCCAACAATATGTTGCCTGCAAGAGACTCACCTCATAGAAAGAGATACCCACAGACTAAAGGTGAAAGGATGGGGAAAAACATACCATGCACATGGACTCAGCAAAAAAGCTGGAGTATTCATCCTCATTTCAGATAATGTGGACTTCAAGCCAAAGTTAGTCAGAAGGGATAAAGAAGGACATTTCATACTGCTTAAGGGAAACATAAATCAGTAAGACATAACAATCATAAATATCTATGCCCCAAACAGTGGCTCATCCATGTATGTCAAACAAATCCTTCTCAATTTCAGAAACCAAGTAGACCATAACACAATAATACTTGGTGATTTTAACATGCCTCTCTCACCACTGGACAGATCTTCCAAACAAAAATTGAACAAAGAAACCATAGATCTCAATAACACAATCAATAATTTAGACTTAACAGACATTTATAGAATATACCATCCAACCAAGAGCGAATACACTTTCTTCTCAGCAGCACATGGATCCTTCTCTAAAATAGACCATATATTATGCCACAAAGCTAATGTTAACAAATACAAGAAGATAGAGACACTACCTTGTATTCTATCAGATCATAATGGATTGAAGTTAGAAATAAATGAAAGAGTAAAAAACAGAAACTACTCCAACACCTGGAGATTAAACAATATGCTATCATATGATGAATGGATAACAGAAGATATCAGGAAGGAAATTTAAAAATTCTTAGAGGTAAATGAGAACAAAGAAACATCATATCAAAATCTCTGGGACACTATGAAAGCAGTACTTAGAGGAAAATTTATTTCATGGAGTGCATTCAATAAAAGAAGAAAAAATCAACAAATAAACGACCTAACACTACAGCTCAAAGCCCTAGAAAAAGAAGAACAGACCAACACCAAAAGTAGTAGAAGACAGGAAATAGTTAAAATCAGAGCCGAAATCAATGAAATTGAAACGAAAGAAACAATAGAAAAAATTGGCAAAATAAATAGTTGGGTCTTTGAAAAAATAAACAAAATCAATAAACCTTTAGCCACACTAACAAAGAGAAGAAGAGAGAAAACTCAAATTACTAAAATTCAGAATGAACAAGGAAATATCACTACAGACACGAGTGAAATACAAAACATAATTAGAAGCTATTTTGAAAATCTATACTCCAACAAAACAGAAAACCTCAAACATCAACAAGTTTCTAGAGACATATGAATTACCTACACTGAACCAGGAGGACATACACAATTTAAATATATCAATTTTAAGCAATGAAATAGAAGAGGTCATCAAAAGCCTACCAACAAAGAAAAGTCTGGGACCAGATGGGTTCTCAGCCGAGTTCTACAAAACCTTTAAAGAAAAGCTCATTCCAATACTCCTCAAAGTATTCCATGAAATAGAAGAGGAGGGAACCCACCCAAACTCATTCTGTGAAGCCAATATCACCCTGATACCTAAACCAGACAGAGACACATCGAGGAAAGAAAATTTCAGACCAATATCCTTAATGAACATCGACGCAAAAATTCTCAACAAAATTTTAGCAAATCGCATACAAAAACATATTAAAAAGATAGTGCATCACGATCAAGTGGGTTTTATCCCAGGGATGCAAGGTTGGTTCAACATCCAGAAATCAATAAATGCCATTCACCATATCAATAGACTTAAAGTCAAGAATCACATAATTATTTCGATAGATGCAGAAAAAGCATTTGATAAAATACAGCATCCTTCATGCTCAAAACACTAGAAAAAATAGGGATAGTGGGAACATTCCTTAACATTGTAAAGGCCATCTACACTAAGCCCATGGCCAATATCATTCTAAATGGTGAAAAACTGAAAGCATTCCCCCTAAAAACTGGAACAAGGCAGGGATGCCCTCTTTCACCACTTCTGTTCAACATTGTCCTTGAAACTCTAGCCAGAGCAATTAGACAAATCAAAGAAATTAAAGGGATACGAATAGGAAAAGAAGAACTCAAACTATCCCTGTTTGCTGATGAAATGATTATATATTTAGAGGAACCCGGAAATTCCACCAGAAAACTTTTAGAACTCATAAGTGAATTCAGTAAAGTAGCAGGTTACAAGATCAATGCTCATAAATCCAATGCATTTTTATACATAAGTGATTAATCTTCAGAAAGAGAAGTTAGGAAAAGTACCCCATTCACAATAGCCTCAAAAAAAATAAAATATTTGGGAATCAATCTCACAAAAGAGGTGAAAGAGCTCTACAATGAGAACTACAGAACACTAAAGAAAGAAATTAAAGACAATCTTAGAAGATGGAAAGATCTCCCATGTTCTTGGATAGGCAGAATTAATATTGTCAAAATGGCCATACTACCTAAAGTGCTCTACAGATTCAATGCAATTCCAATTAAAATCCCAATGACGTACCTTACAGAAATAGAGCAAGCAATCATGAAATTCATCTGGAAGAATAAGAAACCCAGAATAGCTAAAGCAATCCTCAGCAGAGAGTGAAGCAGGTCGTATCGCAATACCAGATCTTCAACTATACTACAAAGCAATAGTAACAAAAACAGCATGGTATTGGTACCAAAATAGACAGGTTGATCAATGGTACAGAATAGAGGACATGGACACAAACCCAAATAAAGACAATTTTCTCATACTAGACAAAGGGGCCAAAAATATGCAATGGAGAAAAGATAGCCTCTTCAACAAATGGTGCTGGAAAAACTGGAAATCCATATGCAACAGAATGAAATTAAACCCCTATCTCTCACCCTGCACAAAACTCAACTCACAATGGATCAAGGACCTTGGAATCAGACCAGAGACCCTTCATCTTACAGAATAAAAAGTAGGTCCAAATCTTCAACATGTCGGCTTAGGATCAGACTTCCTTAACCGCACTCCCATAGCACAAGAAATAAAAGCAAGAATCAATAACTGGAATAGATTCAAACTAAAAAGCTTTCTCTCAGCAAAGGAAACTATCAGTAATGTGAAGAGAGAGCCTACAGAGTGGGAGAAAATCTTTGCCAATCATACTTCAGATAGAGCACTAATCTCCAGAATCTATAAAGAACTCAAAAAACTCTACACCAAGAATACAAATAACCCAATTGACAAATGGGCTAAGGAAATGAACAGACACTTCACAGAAGAAGATCTACAAGCAATCAACAAACATATGAAAAAATGTTCAACATCTCTAGTAATAAGAGAAATGCAAATCAAAACCACCCTAAGATTCCATCTCACCCCAATTAGAATGGCGATTATCAAGAATACAAGCAACAACAGGTGTTGGCGAGGATGTGGGGAGAAAGGTACACTCATACATTGCTGGTGGGGCTGCAAATTAGTGCAGTCTCTCTGGAAAGCAGTGTGGAGATTCCTTAGAAATTTGGAATGGAAGCACCATTTGACCCAGCTATCCCACTCCTTGGCCTATACCCAAAGGATTTAAAATCAGCATATTACAGAGATACAGCCACATCAATGTTCATAGCTGCTCAATTCACAATAGCCAGATTGTGGAACCAACCTAGATGCCCCTCAATTGATGAATGGATAAAGAAACTGTTGTATATATATTTATAATGGAGTATTCCTCAGCCATAAAGAATGATAAAATTATGGCATTTGCAGGCAAATGGGTGAAATTGGAGAATATCATGCTAAGTGAGATAAGCCAATCTCAAAAAAACCAAAGGATGAATGGTCTCTCTGATAAGCGCATAATATAATGGGGGATGGGAGGGGTTAGTGTTAGGGTTAGGGTTAGGGTTAGGGTTGGGGTTAGGGAGGGGGTCAAGAATGGAGGAAGGAAGGACTGTATAGCGGGAAAAGAGGAATGGGAGGGGGGGGGAAGGGAAAAATAACAGAATGAATCAAACAACATTACCCTATGTAAATTTATGATTACACAAATGGTATGCTTTTATTTCATGTACAAACAGAGAAAAAACATGTATCCCATTTGTTTACAATAAAAAAAAAAGGATAAAATGTCAATAAGATAGTGTCCCTAAAAGAAGTGGCAATGTGATAAGTGTTATCATAGAAATAGCTAAAATTAATGGTCAAGTATCTGGGGAGCACAGAGGAGAGAACATATTCTGCCTGTGCAGGAGCTAGAGTGGGAGGGCAATCAGCTTCACAAAGCAGGTTACATTTGAAATAGGTTTAAGGCTAGGGATATGACTCTGTGGTAGAGAGTTACCTAGCATGTGTGAGGCCTGGGTTCAATCCGAAGCACTACAAGACTAAAAAAGAAAAAAAGTGAAATAGGTCCAAAGGATAATCAGACATTTGCTTTGTGACAACATCCATTGTAGGTATGCCTAAAATATAAAACCACTAGTTAACTATTCAATATGTCACACATGATGAGGAAGTAGGAAGCAATAAGGTACTATGTAAATATTTCATTTTCTTTTTATTAATAAGCTAAATCACTACATTATTTAGTCCTTCAGAAAACCAATCGCTGAATGAAAACCTAGATATATAATATCTTCATTTGCCTTTTTTAAGCTGTAATGCCTGGCAAAATATTTTCTTGTTCCTTGTTGCATTCCCTCTGTCTTTGATTTCTTCAGGTTTCACAAGATTTGTTTTTCTGAGATGAAAAGAGAGAAAAAGAATACCTTCTATAAAAATCTTACATGTCATCCTGTGATTGATGATTGCATCTGAAAATAACTATTAATTGTAGCAGGAACTAGATAGAATATATACTTAGCAAAGTGCTATAATCCTCTTGGGTCAAATAAGTATTGAATTGACTTGAAGCAGAATTCTTTATAGCTCTTTAATACCTAAAATATTGGTCTCAAAAGAAAAGACAACTATAATTTTTTATTATAATTAAAAACTGAATATCATTACCTTAACACAATATAAATTTCTCATATGATAATACATACATGAATTTTTTTTAGTTGTAAATGGACCTTTTTTATTTATTTACATACAGTGCTGAGAATTGAACCCAGTGCCTCCTGCATGCCAGCCAAGCACTCTACCACTGAAGCCACAACTCATACATGATTTTTTTTTAAAAAAGGTATTAAATATAAGATGACCGCTACAGATCTGAAATACCTTTATTTAAAACTGCAGAGTAACTTTTACTTTCTCCCAAATTACTCCATATATTACTCCTAGAGAGAGTGCTGGGTTTTGTTGGCAAGTATCCTTCCCCCTAGAGAAGTTGGTTAGACATGAATCTGATCATGAGGTCTTTGTGGTATCTGTGGCTCAGACTGTAATGATTGGATCAGACTTCTAATATATTAAAAAATTATATTCACACTACCCTTATGACATAACATGGAAATAAAATCCCAACTCTTCTAATTACATTAGGAAGAATGAGATTATGTTCCACCAGAAGTTAGAATGCTTCGAATTTCTTGTACTTCTTTCAACTCTTGAGGCTGTGAAACTATATTCTATAGAGAATTTTGAAACTCTATGTAGCTAAAATGTGGCAAACAAAAGACAGGAACTCTTCCTGGAGGAACTCATAATCATAGTACAGGTGGTATCTTAACAACTTGTGCTGGTTTTGTTAATGAATTGTTTTATCTTAAATATTAAAATGCCACAATCATTCCTAATTGTCGTAACTTAACTGGAAATGACTTGAAAACATTTTATAATTTAGCAGGCTAAATGTATCATACAACCTTGGATTGGAGCCTGGTATAGGAAAAGAACATTAGTAGGAAAACATAAAATCCATTTAGTTTGGCATTTAGTTGATAATATACAAATGCTAATTTCCCAGTTTTGACAGAGTTATCTTGACTCTAGAAGATGTAACCGTGAAGAGACACTGGATAAAGGATATGGAAGGACTCTCAGTACTATCTTTTAACTTTCCATCAATCTCAAATTATTCTGAAGTTAAAAATTTATTTTAAAAAAGCTAGCAGTATTTTAAACTTATATTTTCCAGTCTATATCCATGAATAAGTGTGCCAGGCTCACTATTTCAGGAATCTAAGGATTGGATTTGGGTTATGGGGAAAAATAAGACAGAGAACCAAGATGCAAAACCAAAAAGGCTGGGAACCAAGAGTGCTTCTTCTGTGTGAGGAGATTGAGAGTTGGCAAAAAGTTCTTGACTGGAGGGGAAATTCTCTAGGTTTGGAATATAGGTATTCATTGATATTAGAAACCTAGAAATTAAGTTTTAAAAGAAGGTATTGTAACAAAAGCAAAATATGGTGTAAATGAAAATGATGGATATAACACTAAAGAAGGCACTGTCTAAAAATATTTTTGAAGTTTAGACTTCCATATTTGGAAACTTCTTATTGAGGAAAGCTAAGGAAAGTTGGTGAATAGGCAACTGGGCACAGTGACGCTCACCTGTAATCCCAGCGACTCAGGAGGCTGAGGCAGTAGGATCACAAGTTTGAGGCCAGCCTGGGAAATTAAACAAGATTCTGTCTCAAAATAAAATATAAAAACTAGAGTTAGGAAATGTGACTCAGTGGTTAGGCATTTATTTGCCTAGCATGTGCAAGGCCCTGGGTTCAATCTCCGATACCACAAAAGAAAAAGAAACAAAACAAAACAAAACAAAAAAAACTAGAATCTTTTCTACTCATATTTACAATTTGAGCTTTGAAAAGTTTTATATGAAGTACTAAATTAAAAAAAAAAAGTTGCAAGTAACTTGTAGTCTGCTTCAGCATGGTTCCCCATTCTTCCCTTTCTTCAGTAAATTCTGCCCCCTTAGAGGTAGACGCATGACCTAGTTTCAATCAAACACAGTACCCCTTTCTCTGAACATTACCATAAGGTGGGATGATGCAAATATAGAGATGCTAGGAGGAAGCCCTAAGACAGGCACATGGACAAGTTTGAATCTAAACTCACTCATTTGAAAGAAAGCAGAAAAGCAGTAGCTCACAGGAAGACCCATTCTGCCTCTAGCCAGCAGCATGGGACCACTGAGGGTCAAATAATATTTCTTCTTGCTGAACTCTGGAAAAAAATGAATTTTATGCTCCACTTGAAGTTAATACAAAGGAGATAAGCAGGAAATACACTAGGGACTTGGTAAGAACCTACGAATTAGAGAACTCTGCTTCCTTTGCTCCTTTCAGTTCTGTTATTCTCTGATAAACATAATTAAAATTAATACCTGTGACAAAACATTACACACTGGGATACAGCTAGAAGCAGGTTAGCCATTATAAGAGCCTATAGGATAGGTATAGCTGAGATACCATGCTAAGAAACAGAAACTTCAAGAGCAAGGTACAATCTCTGATTATTCGTGCCTAGTCTATGGAATCCCCATGTATCAAACAGGCAAAAATCCACCTCAGGTCTGAAAGGAGTTGTATTACCAGAAAATCCAACTCGGAAATAATTGTGTATTTGTTCAAAGCCTAAGTCAATACCCAGTCTCCATAATCAGAACAAGAAGAAATTTGTGACCAAAGTAGTGCAGTCCTGAAATATGAGGAGCAGGGGAGATTTGCTCCTCACATCTGTAGACCCATGGCAGTAAGATTGACTCACCAAAGAACTTTTTTCACTGCCAAGGAAGCATATTTAGGTGATATTTGCAGGGTGACCATGGAGACCCTGAACTCAACCTGACCAAGAAGAAAGCATATCACCCAGAGTTCCTAGACTTCAAGATGAACCTGGATTGTTTCACTGGGAGATGAACTGTACATGGAGATATTGCATTAAATTCAATAAAGGACATTTTTAGAATTGCACATCTGGAAAGGCAAGACTGTAGATGAAGACAGTGAACCATAGTAGCATTCTGTGCTGCCCAAGTCTTTCTTAATTTGGCTGGCATCATGATGTTTCTCTCTTCCAGTACCAGAGCCTCCCCTCTGGGACAGATGTGGGCATATGTCACAAGCCCACTTAATTGTAACACTCCATTCCCCAGGCATGCGATCACTCTTGAGGTGGGCTTGTGGCCCAAACCAGGCTTTAAGAGTCCTCTGGAATTGATGTTGAAATATTGGGAGAGAAAGGTCTCTTTCCGCTGGGATTCCTAAAGCAGATGATGTAAGCCTAGAGCAGTGGGCAACCTACTTCTCTGGCAGCCTGGAAGATGGAAAAAATGAGGTCACTACACAGAGGAGTCTGAGCCGAGATTTGGGGGAGGGGGAAAGAAAGAGACCTGATGATATAATTTCCATCTGGGCCTGAGGCCAAATCCATCCAGGAACACCTCTCTCTCTCTCTCTCTCTCTCTCTCTCTCTCTCTCTCTCTCTCTCTCTCTCCCCCCCCATCTGACTCTCCTTAGTCCTCTGAATTCCTCTCTCTTTTTTTGTAGAGCTGCATTTCTATTTCAACTGAAATAGTCTTTATATATTTTTGTTTTTCTAAATATAAAAGTAATACATGCGAAAAATGTAGACAAGCATAAAGAAAAAAGAAAATCATCTATTCTATCATGCTTCAAGTAGTCAGATGAGTATTTTAGAGTTTTTGTAGTACTTTAAATGTTATTTCTCATAGTTATTATCACAATAGATTATTTTGCATAGCTGTTATAATAAATTTCTTCACATGGTTTTGATTATAATAAATATTCAATTTTGAATATTTTTCTATTTAACATTATACCATTTTCCCATGTTCTTAAACCATCTGTAAATATAATTTTCTTGAATTTCCTCTACTATTTAGATAATTGTAAAATATTAAGACCATTTTAGAGTATAAGGCTTTTCTTAGATTTCCTGTACTATTTAGATAATTTTAAAATATTAAAATATTTGGGTTATAAGCCTGGTACTTATTTTTAGAAACATAATTACTAAACCTAAATATTAGAATATTTTAAAGGCTTCTGACATGTTTTATTGATTCCTTATTTGGTTGAATACAAATAAACACATGAGAAATTTGTCCTTCATAGACAATTAGGACTAAATTAATCAAAAATAGGACTGTTAGAAAAAAATGAACAAGACACCATCAGGCCTTTAATGAATAAATAGTTCTTTTTAGGAGCAAAAACTTCTCTGATTTAAATCAATTCAAAATTTGAGCTGCATTAAGTGACAGAAACTAAAAGAAAGTAAAACATTGATATTTAACCATTTTACCTGAACACATTTCTCCCTAATTTACATGGTCTTTTAAAAATTTTAGCATTTCTCCGATGTGAAAGTAATATATAAAACAATACAAGATACCATCAACAGCTATTTTTTACAATGACAGTGTCCATTGTCATTGAAAACAAGGACAGTGCTGTGAAGGGTGCAGATTAATATATTCCTTCAAAGACATTGTAGCAAATATTTTAGTTTTTGTATAAATTAATAAATAACCAGGTATTTAAATTCTTTGTAGTATTCCATCAAGTGCACATATCTACCTTATGGATACTATTTCCAGCATTTTACTACTGTAGTTACTGTAATATATATTCATTAATATGTTTTAATATGTTTCGGTTTATTTTTTTGGATTAATTCCCAGAATTGAGATTACTAAATCAAAGTTCATTGAATCGAGATTGCAAAATCAAGCATTCTCTGGATCTTGATGGAGATTGCCAAATTACTTTTTGAAGAGAGTATATCAATGTATAAGGCCAACAGCAATGAGTGTGCATTTCAGGCCATCCTCTCTAATCTACTAAATTATTTCAATGTTTTGCTTACTTAAGAGGTAGAAAATAATATCTGGCTTTAATATAAGATTATGTCTGAGTTGAGTCTGAAGGAGGTGTGGCCTTCATTAGGGAACAATCAGAAGAGGGACTGGATAGGGCATGTGGAAAGGCACAGAATAGAGAGGGCACAGGTTGGCTGGCCTGGCTGGAGTGTAAGGTGCATCCGGGTAACGGGAGATGAGGGAGAAAACTGGATAGTGTGCCTCATGAGTCATGCAAAGAAGTGGACATTGGTAATGTAGGGACATCAAGCCTTCATCCTTCTTTGTAACCTACCGCACCTGGTGTTGGGGGAATTAACTTACCCCACTGTGTCTGCACTGACAGGATAAATTCAAGTGTGGTCCTGGTACTGAAACCAAAGTCCTTATAGGCTTCTTTCCCCCAAACTTTCCTCTCACCTCCCTGATAGCATTAGGGGTAATCAGGGGCATACATGTGACCTAAACTAGACTGACCACACCCTCTGTCTCTGTTTTTTTTTTTTTTTTTTTCCTCTCTTTTTTTTTCTTGGTTTAACTTAGTTCTGTTTCATATTTTTTAGAATTTAAAAGTCTTTTTATTGTGAAGAATTCAAATATACACAAAAGTAGAGGGGATAGTGTAATGCATCTCCATGAACCAAAACTCATTCTCAACAATGATCAATTCATGGCTGGTCTGCTTTATCTGTACATTTCTCCATTTCCTCTTGCTCCCAGGTATTTTGGAAGCCAGTCCTAGATATAATATCAAGGAACATTTTTCCAAGCATTATTAACAAAAATTATTAGAATAATTTAAGCTAGTTTGATGAAAGAGCTTTGTGCTAAAGATAATGATTTCCAAAAGTCCTTTCAGTGTTTAGTGCTTAAAGTGACAAAGCCCACAGATGTTCAGTGGAGGAACGAAGAAATGTCAGGGTTTGGTCATTTTCTTTCTTTACCTCTTTGTCTATCTTTGTTCATTGATCTCCAAAGTCAGACATAATCGTATCAATTTTACTGAACTTGGTTGCATTCATTAAACTTCATATATTACTATGAGTCATCTAATCCCTAAAGAGATTTAAAACTATATATTTCATTGCTTTCCAGAACATTTTAAGTATTTGGCTATATCAAGGTCATTATTAGCTTTTTATGGTATTAAAATATGTGTAATATAGAATTTGCCATTTTAGTGATCTTAAGTATACAATCAGTGAAATTAAGTACATTCATGATATTGTACAACTAGAGATTTTGTATCTTGAATAATGTAACATAAGAAGAAAAGAAGCAGAAAGAGTTCACTCATTGTAGCCTAAATGTCCAACTATGATAGACTGATAGACCAGGGATTCCTGCTACTGAAACCCTCAGGAACTTCTTGATTACAAGCTTGGCCCTCCAGATATCTCTTTAATTCTATAAGCTTCCAGAACTCACTTAAGATTATCAGAGTTAATTTCTCCACCCAAAGAACCCTGAGAGACACATAACTATGAAGAATTTTAAGCACAGAAGTGAGAACTTAGATGACTATAGTGTGGAGGTTGATAGGAATTGAACTTTGGTGCCTACCCCGCCATTCATATGTTGAAGCCCTAACCCCAACGTGATTGTATTTAGGATAGGGCATTTAGGGAGATAATTAAATTTAACTGAAACCATAAGTATGGGGTCCTAATTCAGTAAGACTAGTGACCTTATAAAAAGAGAAAAAGACACCAGAGATCTCTATTTCTCTCTCATTCTCCATGTATCCACAGAGAAGAGTCCATGTGAGGGACACAGCAAGAAGAGAAAGGAAGAGAGGCTTCACCAGAAACCATATCTGCCAGTACCTTGATCTGGAACTTCTAGTTTTCAAAACTGTGAGAAAATAATTTTTTTGTTTTTTAAGTACCCAGTCTCTGGCATTTTGTTATAGCAGCCCTAGCAGACTAATACTATACATAGGTTATGGCGAACATATAAAACAGTAATGATGTTGGCCCCAGTCTAAAATAATGGAAAGAAAAGTATGAATTTAACACTGATTAAGAGAAAGAAAAAAAATTTGCTGATAGACAATGTAGGGACTGAGTCTACATGATTCCTAGGTTTCTGACATGAACCCCTGGGAATAGTTGCAAGGTGAGGATGAGGTCAGTAGTTCTTCCCTTTCTTATGCTCTTGTAAATACTACCTATCTATATCTGGAATCTTAATACAAAGATCTTTGTGGCTAGTGACAATTCAAATATATCTAGGCATAATTTGTGGATGAATGAGAGGATCAATGTGAGGTCTATGTACAGGAGGGCCCATGAAGCTTCATTGAAAAGACAATGTGGAAGCTAGCACCTTATGCCCACTAGACTCCAAGCTTTACCCATATATGGTAAACTCCTTGAGGGCTTATACCATTGTATCCTGGTCTTCTCACATAGGGGCCGATACACAGTGTATGCTCAATACATTTTTATGGAATGAATAAATAGCAAGTGATGAGCCCATCAATTCAGCCTAAAGTGTGGGACAGGACCAAATTGTACCATATTGTTTTGAAAACAGGGGTAAAGAACCAGAAGAGAAAGTCAATTTTAAATATATCATGCCCTTCAGTTTATTTCCTAGTCTAACCATTATATGCCAACATTTAATGTCTATGATGTTGGTGGCTGTAATAAAAAATAAGCCAATTCAAGAATCTGTATTATTAGAGGTGTCATAAGATACAGAGCATGTCAGACAGCACTGGCCCAAATCTTTCAAAAGAGCTAAACCT
This sequence comes from Sciurus carolinensis, assembly GCF_902686445.1. NCBI lineage: Eukaryota > Metazoa > Chordata > Mammalia > Rodentia > Sciuridae > Sciurus > Sciurus carolinensis. The sequence goes on from NC_062225.1 coordinate 47,763,221, forward strand.
AAGTGTACAGAGAAGCAACAAAGATGAGTCTTGAATATAGGCCGTGACCAGATTATAGGGAATCCTAAGAGGAAATTCTGCAAAGATGGGATAGCATTATCACTGGAATTAAATTTAACTGGATTTGGATCCCAACTTCATAAGTTTCTGGTTGTTTGATGTTATGTACTGTGTTAGTTAGCTCTTTGTCACTGTGGTCAAAATACCTGAGAAGAACAACTTACAAGAGGAAAAGTTTATTTTGGACTCACGGTTTCAATCAACTGACTCCATTAGATCTAGAGGTGAAGCAGAGGCAAGCATCATGGAAAAGGAGCATGGCAAAGGAAATCAACTCAGGACATGGTGGCCAGGAAGCAGAGAGGGGGAGAGGGTCGGGGGAAAGATGAACCTTTCCAGGGCACACCCCCAGTGACCCACCTCTTCAGCCAGGTCCCATTTGCCCATAGTTACCACACAGTTAGTCCATTTAAACCAGGATGGACTGATTAGGTTACAGGTTTCATGCTCTCATGTTCTAATCATTCACTTCCTGCTCACACAGGAGCTTTTGGGGGACACCTCACATCCAAACCATAGCATGTGTTTTCTTTACCCTCTTCATTTTATCATCTGTGAAACCCTGTACCCATTAGGATTTCACTTATCTAGAATAAAGAAGACTCCAAATAAGATTGGTTTAAACAAAATAGAAGGCATTTTTCTTTCTAGGAGTCCAGAACCAGGTTATCCAGGAATGATAGGGAGCTCCATAGTCTCAGGTACCTAGGCTCCTATCTTTTCTGACATGCTTGCCTTATATTGATGGCTAAGGTAGAGGTTTTCTTACAGTTCCAGTTGGCTAATCTAGAGACACATTAAAGCCCATGAAGGAAGAAGGGAAGGAGAAAGAAGGAAGAGGGCATAAGCCAGTTCACTCCTAAGGAAGCTTCCCTAAAGTAATCATATGACACTTCTAGTTTTACCCAGTTGGCCAGAACGTAGTCACATGACCACACCTACTTGCAAAGGAATTTGGGGGATATTTTTATTTTGAGAAGCTAAGTGCCCAAAGAAAATGAGTGGAAGGTAGTAATTTCTGCCATAGATTGGTAGTTTCTAACATTAGAACTATTATGAGGAATTGAAGAGATGAGTTATATGTTACTATTATATGTATATATATATATATAAATATATATAAATTAATATTCTTATTATTGCTTTCCTAACTAGTCTGGACTTTCTTCTGAAGACCCAAATGCTTCTTTCTGTTTATTTCTTCAGAATTTTGCTTCTATGTCTCTAAAAACTCTTAGGACATTAGAGTTTTTATTTACTCTCAGCTTTATATGGCTGTCACATTATCTTTACAAAACACAATGTTCCTATTCATATTTCCACTTGAATATATAGGAGTTGTATCCCCTTGCCTGCTCCTCAGTCTGGAAATTTCCAAAGAAGAGGACCACATATGCTCACAACAACTGCTGAGCTACAGTCACCATATGGCATCACCATGTTTTTCCAGGCTACTTTGTGCAACAATCACTTCTATCTAGCTCCCCAAACATTTTCACAATCCCTAACCCTGCCCCAGAAAACCAAATACTCAATAGGAGTTACTCTCCACTCTGCCCCCAATTCCTGACATCTTCTAGTCTGTTTTTTCTCTCTGCGGATTTACCTATTCTGGATGTTTCATATAAACAGAATTACACAATCTGTGACCTTTTGTGTCTGACTGTTTTCACTTAGCATAATGCTTTCAAAGTTTATCCATGTTGTAATATGCATCAATACTTCATTTTTTAAAGGAGAAAAATATTCCATAGTATGGATTTCACCCACATTTTATTCCTCCATTGATTGACATTTGGGTTGTTTCTACTTTGTGACTATTTGTGAATAATCCTTTTATGAATATTTGTATTATTTAAATAACCATTTTTACTTCTTTCAGATATATACCTAAAAGGAAAATTTTTAGGTCATGTGTTAATTCTATGTTTAACTTTTTGAGGAACTGAAACACTGTCTTCCAAAGTGGCTGCACTATTGTTTATTTCTATTACAATATATGAGGGTTCTAAATTCCCACATCTTTGTCAATGCTTATATTCCATTAAAAAAAAAAAAACTGAGCAATCTAGTGAACGTGAAGTGGTGTGTCATTGTGGTTTTATTTGCATTTTCCTAATAGCTAATGATGCCGAACATCTTTTAATGGACTTATTGGCTATTTGTATAATCTTCTTTGGAGAAATATGTGTTCAAATCCTTTGCCCCTTTGCCTTTGTTTTTATTTATTTGTTTGTTTATTTATTTATTTATTTTATAACTGGGGATTGAAGCCAGGGGTACTTTACCACTGAGCTACATCCCCACCCCTTTTTTCTCTTTTTTGGGACCCCGAGTCTTGCTAACTTGCTGAGACTGGCCTGGAACTTCTGATGCTCTTGCTTCAACCTCCCAACTTTCTGGGATTACAGGTGTGCACCACCATGCCCAACTTCTTTGCCCATTTTTAAACTGAACTATTTGTCCTTTTGTTGTTGAGGTGTAAGTGTTCTGTATAGATACTGAAAACTAGATACATATCACATATAACGATTTATGAATATTTTTCCCACTGCATGGGTTGTCTTTTCTCTATTAATTTTGGTGAAATATAATCTATCTTTTTTTTCTTGTGCTTTTGGCATCGTATATAAGAATCCACTGCCAAATACCTAGGTCATGTAGATTTTCCCATTTTATTCTAAGGGTTTTGTAGTTCTCACATTTAGGTCTTTCATCCATTTTGACTTAATTTTTGTATATGGTGTGAGGTGTGGGAGTGCCCAAGGCTTATTCTCTTGCATGTGGATATCCAGTTCTTCCACCCCATTTGTTGATAAGACTGTTTATTGCCATGTTAAATTACTTTTCAATTTTTTTTTTCAGTGCTGGGGATTGAACCCAGGGTCTTGTACTTATGAGGCAAGCACTCTACCAACTGAGCTATATCCCCAGCCCTGGCACCCTTTTCAAAAATCAATCGGCTATTGAGATGCAGGTTTACTTTCGAACTCGCAATTCTATTCCACTGATCTATATGTCTCTCCTATGCCAATATCATAGTGTTTTGATTACCATAGCTTTATAGGGTGTTTTAAAATGGCCAAGTGTGAGTCCCCCAAGTTCATCCTTCTTTTTCAAGATTGTTTTGGTTTTTGGGAGGCCCTTGAAATCACATATGAGTTTAAGAATTAGCTTTTCCATGTCTGCAACAAAATCTTGGGATTTTGACAGAGATTGTTTTGAATCTGTAGATCAGTTTGGAAAGTAAGGCAATCTTTACAAGATCAAGGCTTCCAATTCATAAACATAGGATATCTTCTGTTTATTTTGGTATTCAATTTCTTTTGGCAGTATTTTATAGTTTCCACCTCATTAGTTGTGCTCCTCATTGGGCTAAATTTATTCCTAAGTATTTTTTAAAATTTTTTTTTGTTATCGATGGACCTTTATTTTATTTATTTATATGTGGTGCAGAGAATTGAATCCAGTGCCTCTCACATGCTAGGCAAGTACCACTGAGCTACACCCTTAGCCCCTAAATATTTTGTTACTTTGATGCTACTATAAACAGATTGCTTTTAAATGTCCTCTACAGATTGGTCACTGGTAGTGCATAGAAATACCACTGATTTTTGCATGTTGACATTGTATCTCCTAATTTTGCTGAATTTGGTTATTAGCTCTAGTAATTATTTTGGGGTTTTGGTGGATTCCTTAGAACTTTCTACATATGTGATCATACTCTCTGCAAATGAAGACAGTTTTCCTACTTCTTTTCCTGTATGTACCCCACAACACCTTTTCTTACATGATTTTTCTGGATAGAACGCCCAGTACAATGTTGAATAGAATTGGCAACAGCAGATATTCTTGTCTTAAAAGGGGAAAGCTTTCAGTCTTTCACCACTATGATGTTAGCTGTGGGTTTTTCATATACACTCTTGAGCATTTTGAGAAGATTCTCTTCTACGTGTAGATTGTTGAGTGTTTTTTTAAATTTTCTTTAGATGTTGATAGATATTTATTTTATTCATTTATTTTTATGTGGTGCTGAAAATTGTGGTGCCTCACACATACTAGGCAAATGTTCTACCACTGAGACAACCCCAACCCCAATTGTTGAGAGTTTTAACATAAAAGGGTTTTGGATTTTGTCAAAGCCTTTTTTGCATCAATTGAAATGATTGTAATTTTTCCTTTCATTTTATTAATATGGTGTATTATGCTAACTTTCTTTCTTTCTTCCTTTCTTTCTTTTTTTTTTTTTTTTTTTTTTTTTGTACTAGGCATTGAACCCAGGGGGTTTTATCACTGAATTACATCCTCAGTTCTTTGTTTTAAATTTTTTATTTTGGGACAAAGTCTCACTAAGTTGCTGAGGATCTCATTCAGTTGCTAAGGTTGGCCTTGAACTTGCAATCCTTCTGCTTCAGCTTCCCAAGTTGCTAAGATTATAAATGTATGCCACCACACCTAGCTTTTACATTGAGTTTCTAATGTTGAATCACCCCTGCATTCCTGAGATAAAACCCACATGGTTGTTCATGGCATATAGTCATTTTAATATGCTGTTGGATTTGGTTTGCTAGTATTTTGTTGTGGATATTTGCATCAAATTCAAAAAGGAGGGCTGGGGATATAGCTCAGTTGGTAGAGTGCTTGCCTCGTGAGCACAAGGCCCTGGGTTCAAATCCCCAGCACCGGAAAAAAAAAAAAAAAGAAAAAAAAATTCAAAAAGGATATTGACCTGTAGTTTTCCTTATGATGTCTTTGGCTTTGATATCAAGAAAATGCTGGCCTAAGAATAAGTTTTTAGGTCTCCCTTTTCTATTTTTTGGAATATCTTGAGAAGGATTGATGTTAATTCCTTTTTAAAGATTTGTTAGAATTTAATAGTGAAACAATCTGGATCTGGTCTATTTGCTGGGAGTTTTTGCTTGTGCCAAGTCTAATCAAGCTTTTTATTCCTTCATGAGTCAGTTTTGGAATTATTTTCTAGGAACTGTCCATTCCCCTTAGGTTATCAAATTTTTTTCATTATTTTTATTTTTTTATTATAAACAAATGGGATACATGTTGTTTCTCTGTACGTGGAGTAAAGGCATACCATTTGTGTAATCATAAATTTACATAGGGTAATGTTGTTTGATTCATTCTGTTATTTTTCCCTCCCCCCCTACCCCTCCCATCCCTCTTTTCCCTCTATACAGTCCTTCCTTCCTCCATTCTTGCCCCACTCCCTAACCCTAACCCTAATCCTAACTCTAACCCTAACACTAACCCCTCCCACCCCCCATTATGTGTCATCATCCACTTATCAGATCATTCGTCCTTTGGTTTTTTGAGATTGGCTTATCTCACTTAGCATGATATTCTCCAATTTCACCCATTTGCCTGCAAATGCCATAATTTTATCATTCTTTATGGCTGAGTAACATTCCATTGTATATATATATATATATATATATATATACCACAGTTTCTTTATCCATTCATCAATTGAGGGGCATCTAGGTTGGTTCCACAACCTGGCTATTGTGAATTGAGCAGCTATGAACATTGATGTGGCTGCATCACTGTAGTATGCTGATTTTAAGTCCTTTGGGTATAGGCCAAGGAGTGGGATAGCTGGGTCAAATGGTGGTTCCATTCCAAGTTTTATAAGGAACCTCCACACTGCTTTCCAGAGTGGCTGCACTAATTTGCAGCCTCACCAGCAATGTACCAGTGTACCTTTCTCCCCACATCCTCGCCAACACCTGTTGTTGCTTGTATTCTTGATAATCGCCATTCTAATTGGGGTGAGATGGAATCTTAGGGTGGTTTTGATTTGCATTTCTCTTATTACTAGAGATGTGGAACATTTTTTCATATGTTTGTTGATTGCTTGTAGATCTTCTGTGAAGTGTCTGTTCATTTCCTTAGCCCATTTGTCAATTGGGTTATTTGCATTCTTGGTGTAGAGTTTTTTGAGTTCTTTATAGATTCTGGAGATTAGTGCTCTATCTGAAGTATGATTGGCAAAGATTTTCTCCCACTCTGTAGGCTCTTTCTTTGCATTGCTGATAGTTTCCTTTGCTGAGAGAGGTTTTTTAGTTTGAACCCAGTTATTGATTCTTGCTTTTATTTCTTGTGCTATGGGAGTCCTGTTGAGGAAGTCTGGTCCTAAGCCGAAATGTTGAAGCTCTGGACCTATTTTTTCTTTTATAATCTGCAAGGTCTCTGGTCTGATTCCGAGGTCCTTAATCCATTTTGAGTTGAGTTTCCTGCACAGTGAGAGACATGGGTTTAATTTCATTGTGTTGCATATGGATTTCCAATTTTCCCAGCACCATTTGTTGAAGAGGCTATCTTTTCTCCATTGCATATTTCTGGCACCTTTGTCTAGTATGAGAAAATTGTATTTATTTGGGTTTGTGTCCATGTCCTCTTTTCTGTACCACTGATCTACCTGTCTATTTTGGTACCAATACCATGCCGTTTTGTTACTATTGCTTTGTAGTAGAGTTGAAGTTCTGGTATTGTGATACCCCCTGCTTCATTTTTCCTGTGAAGGATTGCTTTAGCTATTCTGGGTTTCTTATTCTTCCAGATGAATTTCATGATTGCTTGCTCTATTTCTGTAAGGTACGTCATTGGGATTTTAATTGGAATTGCATTGAATCTGTAGAGCACTTTTGGTAGTATGGCCATTTTGACAATATTAATTCTGCCTATCCAAGAATATGGAAGATCTTTCAATCTTCTAAGGTTTTCTTTAATTTCTTTCTTTAGTGTTCTGTAGTTCTGATTGTAGAGGTCTTTCACCTCTTTTGTGAGACTGATTCCCAAGTATTTTATTTTTTTCAAAGCTATTGTGAATGGGGTAATTTTCCTAATTTTTCTTTCCAAAGATTCATCACTTATGTATAAAAATGCCTTAGATTTATGAGCATTGATCTTATATCCTGCTACTTTACTGAATTCACTTATGAGTTCTAAAAGTTTTCTGGTGGAATTTCTGGGTTCCCCTAAGTATATAATCATGTCATCAGCAAACAGGGATAGTTTGAGTTCTTCTTTTCCAATTCGTATCCCTTTAATTTCTTTGGTCTGTCTAATTGCTCTGGCTAGAGTTTCAAGGACGATGTTGAATAGAAGTGGTGAAAGGAGGCATCCCTGCCTTGTTCCAGTTTTTAGGGGGAATGCTTTCAGTTTTTCACCATTTAATGAATGGTATTAGCCATGGGCTTAGCATAGATGGCCTTTACAATGTTAAGGACTGTTCCCACTATCCCTATTTTTTCTAGTGTTTTGAGCATGAAGGGGTACTGTATTTTATAAATGCTTTTTCTGCATCTATCGAAATAATCATGTGATTCTTGACTTTAAGTCTATTGATATGGTGAATTACATTTATTGATTTCCTGATGTTGAACCAACCTTGCATCCCTGGGATGAAACCCACTTGATCATGGTGCACTATCTTTTTAATATGTTTTTGTATGCGATTTGCTAAAATTTTGTTGAGAATTTTTGCGTCGATGTTCATTAAGGATATTGGTCTGAAATTTTCTTTCCTTGATGTGTCTCTGTCTGTTTTAGGTATCAGGGTGATATTGGCTTCATAGAATGGGTTTGGGAGGGTTCCCTCCTCTTCTATTTTATGGAATACTTTGAGAAGTATTGGAATGAGCTCTTCTTTAAAGGTTTTGTAGAACTCGGCTGAGAACCCATCTGGTCCTGGACTACTCTTTGTTGGAAGGCTTTTGATGACTTCGTCTATTTCATTACTTGAAATTGGTCTATTTAAATTGTGTATGTCCTCCTCGTTCAGTTTAGGCAATTCATATGTCTCTAGAAATCTGTTGATGTCTTCAAAATTTTCTATTTTGTTGGAGTAGAGATTTTCAAAATAGCTTCTAATTATGTTTTGTATTTCAGTCGTGTCTGTTGTGATATTTTCTTGTTGGTTCCGAATTTTAGTAATTTGGGTTTTCTCTCTTCTTCTCTTTGTTAGTGTGGCTAAAGGTTTATTGATTTTGTTTATTTTTTCAAAGACCCAACTATTTATTTTGCCAATTTTTTCTATTGTTTCTTTCGTTTCAATTTCATTGATTTCGGCTCTGATTTTAACTATTTCCTGTCTTCTACTACTTTTGGTGTTGGTCTGTTCTTCTTTTTCTAGGGCTTTGAGCTGTAGTGTTAGGTCGTTTATTTGTTGATTTTTTCTTCTTTTATTGAATGCACTCCATGAAATAAATTTTCCTCTAAGTACTGCTTTCATAGTGTCCCAGAGATTTTGATATGATGTTTCTTTGTTCTCATTTACCTCTAAGAATTTTTAAATTTCCTTCCTGATATCTTCTGTTATCCATTCATCATATGATAGCATATTGTTTAATCTCCAGGTGTTGGAGTAGTTTCTGTTTTTTACTCTTTCATTTATTTCTAACTTCAATCCATTATGATCTGATAGAATACAAGGTAGTGTCTCTATCTTCTTGTATTTGTTAACATTAGCTTTGTGGCATAATATATGGTCTATTTTAGAGAAGGATCCATGTGCTGCTGAGAAGAAAGTGTATTCGCTCTTGGTTGGATGGTATATTCTATAAATGTCTGTTAAGTCTAAATTATTGATTGTGTTATTGAGATCTATGGTTTCTTTGTTCAATTTTTGTTTGGAAGATCTGTCCAGTGGTGAGAGAGGCATGTTAAAATCACCAAGTATTATTGTGTTATGGTCTACTTGGTTTCTGAAATTGAGAAGGATTTGTTTGACATACATGGATGAGCCACTGTTTGGGGCATAGATATTTATGATTGTTATGTCTTACTGATTTATGTTTCCCTTAAGCAGTATGAAATGTCCTTCTTTATCCCTTCTGACTAACTTTGGCTTGAAGTCCACATTATCTGAAATGAGGATGAATACTCCAGCTTTTTTGCTGAGTCCATGTGCATGGTATGTTTTTCCCCATCCTTTCACCTTTAGTCTGTGGGTATCTCTTTCTATGAGGTGAGTCTCTTGCAGGCAACATATTGTTGGATCTTTCTTTTTAATCCAATCTGCCAGTCTATGTCTTTTGATTGATGAGTTCAGGCCATTCATATTCAGGGTTATTATTGAGATATGATTTGTATTGCCAGTCATTTGGTTCATTTTTTAATTTTTTTATTTTGTGTCACGACTTGGTTTCTCCTTTATTGGACAATTCCTTTATGATAGTTCCTCCCTTTGCTGATTTGCATCTTTGTTTTTCATCTCTTCCTCATGGAATATTTTGCTGAAAATGTTCTGTAATGCTGGCTTTCTTTTTGTAAATTCTTTTAGTTTTTGTTTATCATGGAAGGATTTTATTTCATCGTCAAATCTGAAGGTAAGTTTTGCTGGGTATAAGATTCTTGGTTGGCATCGTTTTCTTTCAGGACTTGGTAAATGTTGTTCCAGGCCCTTCTAGCTTTTAAGGTCTGGATTGAAAAATCTGCTGATATCCGTATTGGTTTCCCCCTGAATGTAATTTGGTTCTTTTCTCTCACAGTCTTTAAAATTCTGTCTTTATTTTGTATGTTAGGTATTTTCATTATAATGTGCCTTGGTGTGAATCTGTTGTAATTTTGTATATTTGGAGTCCTATAAACCTCTTATACTTGATTTTCCATTTCATTCTTCAGATTTGGGAAATTTTCTGATATTATTTCATTGAATAGATTGTTCATTCCTTTGGTTTGTTTCTCTGTGCCTTCCTCAATCCCAATAATTCTTAAATTTGGCCTTTTCATGATATCCCATAATTCTTGTAGATTCTGTTCATGATTTCTTACCATCTTCTCTCTTTGGTCAATTTTGTTTTCAGGATTAAATATTTGTCTTCAGTGTCTGAGGTTCTGTCTTCCAGGTGTTCTATCCTATTGGTTATGCTTTCTATGGAGTTCTTAACTTGGTTTATTGTTTCCTTCATTTCAAGGATTTCTGTTTGGTTTTTTTTTCAATATCTCTAACTCTTTATTGAAATGTTGTTTTGCTTCCTGTATTTGCTCTTTTAACTGTTGATTGGTGCGATCATTCAATGCCTGCATTTGCTCTTTCATCTCCTCGTTTGCTTCCCTGATCATTTTAATTATGTACATTCTGAACTCTCTTTCTGTCATTTCTTCTGCCATGCTGTCATTGGATTTTATTGATGTAACATCTAGATTTGTTTGGGCCATTTTCTTCCCTTGTTTTCTCATATTGTTCAGGTATCAGTGGACTGCTAAGATATTGCAGATTTCCTCTATTGACTTATAATGTCACTGAAGATTTCTAGTATATCCCCTCTTAGCCTTCAGTAGCCTGAAGTCTTGGAGGAAGTTGATAATACAGTGCTCCACAAGGAAGCTGCCTCTCTAGGGGTGGTGGCCTTCAGGTGGGGTATATTCTCTGCTAGTGGGCAGAGGTGCCTCCACTTGTTGACCAATGGTCATCCAAAGGGGAACTAGGCTGCGGGCTGAGGCAAGGCCTGTTTGTGCCTGTGTCTCTGATTTTACCGTTCTTGTGGGAAAACCTCACCCGGCAGGGAAGGCTCACCCGGTGGGGAGGTCTCACTGGTCAGTTCCCCTCCTAGAGGTTCCTCTCAATCCACAACTACCGCCTGGGCTGGGCTGCCTTCCTCTGCAATGTTCCCAGGGGCCCGACCTACCTCCTGGGTCTGGGAGCCTCACCCTTCGCAGACGAGTCTCCTTAGGCTGCCCCTCCTCAGAGAAGCTGCCCATAGTCCTGGAACCTTCGCTCCGCCCTTAAGCGTCTCTGTGCAGCTCTTCCACCAAGAAGCCGCCTAGGTCCTGGGACCATTATCTGCACCTAATCTGCTGGCTGTGCAGCCCCTCCTCTGAGCAGCCACCTGGAGCCCCGTGCAGTTGCTCCGAGTCCAAGTGACCCGCCGCGCTCCTCCTCCTCCTCCAGACAGCTGCCTGGAGCTCCGATGCAGTCACTCTGAGTCCAAGCAACTCACCACACTCCTCCTCCTCCTCTGGGCAGCTGCCTGGAGTTCCGGTGTGGTCACTCTGAGTCCAAACAGCTCGCCGCACCTGCTCCTCTGGGCGGCCGCCCGGGCCCGTTGGGTTGCTCCAAGTCCAAGCATTGTGCTGAGTGGCCTCCTCTACGATGCTCCTAGTTGTCCGAGTTCACTGCTCCAGTGTGGGGAGGGGTGTATCGTTGGGCAACTCTACTTCACAAAGTTCCCTGCATTCCAGGACTACCGCCCCATCCAGGACGCCTCCCCAATGGGAGAGACTTACCCGGCGGCTTTGAGTTGGTCCCAAGTCTCTCAATATCTCCTCTTCTTGAATCCTGAGTCTTGGAGCAACATGAAATGCAGCCGCCCTCTAGTCCGCCATCTTGAAAACCCCTAGGTTATCAATTTTTTGGCATACAATTTTCATCATATTCTCTTATAATTGTTTCAATTTGCATAAGTTGGTAAATATCTCTCCTACTGAAAAAAATTCAGTTTTTTTTTACCATGGAAATTTTCAAATATACAAAAAATGTAAATAGGTAAATAGTATAATGAACTTCCATATAATTATTCATCAAGATGAACAATTATCAAGGGCTTGTCACATTTACTTCATATCTTTCTTATCTTTCTGTCTCTCTCTCATGCCACCTAAATGTGAAAGGGGTCAATCTAGCACTGTGTTAGGGATAGAGATGAAGGTATTTCTTAAAGAGTTTACAGGACAAATATGTGCATGCAAATATTAATTCCTTATTGGCACTGAGAGGCTCCTCTTCCTCCCAGCAGTTCCCTGGCCTCATTCAAAGATTGAGTTCCCAGTCTAGTTTCTCCTGCTAGAGTGATTCTCAGCCAACTGGAGACACCTGGGAGCTTTAAAAAATATATTGATGTCTGTCTGGGTCCTACCCCAGAGGTTTTTATTTCATTGGTCTGGGATATGGTCTGGGCATCAGGAGTTTTTAAAAGTTGATTTTAATGTCCAGCCAAGACTGAGAAGTTCTGCTCTAAAATGTAAAAGTCCTAATTCTTTCTACTTGCCATTTTACTGCATTTCTGAGTGTTTCATACAAGATGCTCCAAAAAACAAATGCAGTGAAACCTGGCTATTCACTTTCATAGGTATTTAGAAACAAGTAATAAGTTCAAACAAGGATTTAGAACATGAAGTCTAGCCAAGGCCAGAAATAAAATCAGGAGTAAACTCCAAAATCTGTTCAGTTACTAATAATTTTACCTGGGAAGGAACATGAATCAGGAAAAGGGGATCAAGGTCAGGTGTGAGAAATGAAGAATTGGTACTGAGTTCCTTTTATCCAAGGCAACAATCTCAATGTCGGTTGAACATTAGAATTGCCTGAAGTGATACATTTGCTCAGGCTTCACTTCATATATCTTGATTTAATTTGTCTAAGTCAAACATTCTTAAACTTCAGGGTGAAGCAAAATCACTTGGAAAGCTTGTTAAAAAATAGATTAACTGGATACCATTCTCAGACTTTCTGATTCAGTAGATCTGAGGTGGAACCCAATAATTTCCAGGTAATGCTGATGCTGCTGGTCCAGAGACCATATTTGAGAATTACTGGTTTAGGGTAAGACCCAAGCCTCAGACTGTTGAAAAGAAAAATGCTCCCGGTAATTGCAGTGCACAGCAAGTATATTAAAAAAAAAAAAATCTCTGCTCTATCACTGCTTACTCTCTAACTGAAGGGAAAGAAAGTACAGAAAGTTTGATCCTCTTCAATCGGGATACTTCAGATGAATGAACAAATGAATTTCAGATAGAGTCCTGATTAGAATCCATGGAGTCAAACTCCATGTGTGATACATTGTGGGAAAATAATGGGTAGACTCAATTGTGCTCAGTTTCTGAATTTTACTTCTGTTCAGCAATTTTGTTCTGTTCAGCATTTTATTCTGTTCAGAATTTTATTTTGTTCAGAATAGTTTCTATTTCTTTATGATTATAGAACTGGAAGAAAATTGTTTCCGGAAACACGATTACCTTTAATTCTGGATAGAAAAACTATCTGGAAACCTCACCAAGTATCTGATGATACAGGAACTTAAGACAATTTAGACATGTCTTGGATTGATTTTTTTTTTTTATTCTGGCTCTGGGTTTACATCTTATAAAGTATTTTTTGAATGCAGGTAGCTACTATCTAAATTTATTTTGTCAATTAAAGAGATGCAGCTAAAGAATATTTCCCTTCTTGCACCAAACTATTATAGATCGTGTGAACCAGTGCTTTTAACACAAATGGCACACATACAAATAATAATACAGTATTCGTATGGCTCACTGAGACAAAAGGAAGAGACTGCTTACAGCTGAAGACAACCAGTCAGGGGTAACCAGCCATCCCAAGTCAGTGAGTTAGTTAGAAATAAAGTATGTTGTTTAGGATACTCTAATGTAGACAAAACATTCTTCTACTTCATGCAGATGCAGCCTTTTCTAACATTTGGAAAATACTATATAGTATTTAAATATAGTATTTAAAGACAATATCCTCAAGAAATTATTATTAGCTTAAATATAAGTGACTTAATCCAGCTTTTTAAAAAATAGTGCACTTACTTCTGGTAGGTGTGAATTTACTCCATAATACAGATATGCAATAAATATTTTCACAATCCTATGGTGAAACTGGAAATGATGTGTATGTGGGAACTCATGGCACTATATATTTCAGAACATTTCAAGAAGAACCTGGGTCTTCAAGTCATGGCCCAAAGCCATGCCCCCAAGCCCCACCTCCTCCAGTCACACCCTACCGCATGAGTCACCACTCAGTTAATCCCTATCAGGGTTTTCACTGATTGGGTTAAGACTCCTACAACCCAACCATTTCTCCTCTGAACCTTCTTGCATTGTCTCACATGTGAGCTTGTGGGGGACACCTCACATGCAAACCTTAATATCTACTGTGATAAGATTGAGTTTGGGCAACTTTCTCAAGGCTTCCAAGTTAAGTACCTAGTGCCCAACTGTCCTGAGACCCCATGTGGGTATTTCCTCATCCATGTACTCAGTGTAAGTGGGACATAGCTCTTGACTAAAATCAAGGCCCCCTCCCAACTTTCTTGGGGACAGTTCGGTTTAGTTCCCTATCAGGACTTTGTGTATCTTTCTGTAGGCTAATACAAAGAAGCTAGAAACACCCTCTGGTAATGAGAAAAGCCTCAAAGACATTTTTATGATGGAAATTGGAATACCTTTCCATTCTTTTCAGTCTCCTAAAGCAAGTGGACAAGAATTAGACAATAAATATAAAAAATAAATTTATATTTATATTAATAAATTAGCCTAAAGAAATTGTGGCGTATATATATATATACACAATGGAATATTACTCAGGCATAAAGAATGATAAAATTATGGCATTTGCAGGCAAATGGATGAAATTGGAGAATATCATGCTAAGTGAGATAAGCCAATCTCAAAAAACCAAAGGACGAATGATATCGCTAATAAGTGGATGATGACACATAATGGGGGGTGGGAGGGATTAGTGTTAGGGTTAGGGTTAGGGTTAGGGAGGGGGTCAAGAATGGAGGAAGGAAGGACTGTATAGAGGGAAAAGAGGGGTGGGAGGGGAGGGGGGAAGGGAAAAAATAACAGAACGAGTCAAACAACATTACCCTATGTAAATTTATGATTACACAAATGGTATGCCTTTACGCCATGTACAAACAGAGAAACAACATGTATCCCATTTGTTTACAATAAAAAAAGGGAAAAAAAATAAATTAGCCTGTCCCCAAAGAAAAGGGCCGCTATTTCAATAGCACATGCTTATAGCTAAAGCTTAAGAAATTACATGGTGCACAGTAATTTATTCTGTATTGCAAAATAGCTAGAAGAAAGTATTTTGAATGTTCCCAACATAAATGATAAATGTTTGAGGTGATGGATATGCTAGTTGCTTTTATTTGATCATTATAAATTATAGACATGTATTGAAATATCACATCGTACCCCATCAGTTTATAAACTTATGTGTCAATTAAAAACTAAAATAAAGATTATAAAATTGCTACCATGATCTATTACAATAAAAGCTAATGTTAGACCTAAATTTTCTACATATTCAAAATTTGGATTATTAGCAAGTAAGCTAAAAGATAGTAGTCATACAAGAGTTCCTATAGACTGGGTAAAGTCCATACTCCCTTTTCCTGGCACTCTAGCAAGAACCTTGCAAGGAAGATTCACTTGGAGGTTGATTCAATCATATTATGACAGAGGATCAGCTGACTTTCTAGTCAGGTTAAGTGAAATAATTTTATATTAAGAAGGGTGACATTGAAGAAAGCAAGTTCTAAAACTTGGGTGTTACTTTAAAGGCTACACAGCTGGACTGCCAGAGTCACAGGCTCCATTTATGTACAAGTACCTGTACAGTGTATTTTCAGTACCACTATTTCACTATGAAAATGGTACATGCTTAGATGAGGATAGCTAATGCTCTATACCAGCCTCCTTTGGAGGGTGGCCTATTGTTCAACCACTAACTGTTCACCCCTTCCTTGGATGTGGACTTCTGATCAAGGAATTTAAAATGTTAAATAATTGTCTGTGAGGTAAGAATTAATTTACACACATACACATCAAGTGAGGATATTTTTAAGCAAATTCCAGACAAAATATCTGACACCTTTAACTCATAATATTTAAACATAATTTTATTTCCCATGGTATTTGTTTTTTCCTTCTAGGCTTAGGAGTGAAATTAATTTAAAAATAGTTGCCATTACTCAAAAATGGATAAAATATAATATGCCTTACTCTTAGTCAAGGGGAAGAAAGCCTACTCAAAGTCATTTAAGCCAAGAAGAGAATGTATGGTTCATGGTCTCGGGGAGGACTTGGCCATGTGCACTCTGGACCCAAGGTCTCAAATCTTATCTCCTCATTTGTCTGTCTTCCTCACAAGTCTATTTTTCTCTCTCTTTTGATCTAATTTTCTCTGTCTCTGATGTACCTTTACATGAAGTATGCAAGTCCCTCTAGCTTCACATCCTTCTAGCTCCATGACCTAGAACCTAGGGCTCAAGAACTTGTTAGAGTAGGATTTGGATTATCTCAACTTCTGTCACCTACTCTAATAATAATCCCTGGGCAATCTTTCTATCCAGGAGACTGGTGTATTCTCTCTAATTCTGGGTAACTTGCCTTGTGCTTTGTGAGGGAGCATCATTACCAGTAGAACACCCTTTTCAGCAGCATGTACACTAAAATTGGAACATTACAGATGATTGTGGCCCCTGTGTATGTATGGCACATAAATTTATAAAGCATTTCATACTTTTTATCTTAGGTGTTGGTGCCATTTCTTTTTCAAAGGCATGTGGGAAGCAGTGGCACGCACCTGTAATCCTAGCTACTCAGGAAGTGAGACAGAAGGTTCCCAAATTTGGGGCCAGACAGCAGTTTAGCAAGATCCTATCTCAAAATAAAATAAAAGGGATCAGGAATGTTTCTCAGTGTTAGAGAATTTGCTGAGCATGTGTGAGTTCCGGGTTCAACTCCCAGCACTACACACACACACACACACACACACACACACACACACAACTATGTGAGATTATGGACATGTTAATTAGCTTGGTTGTTTCACAATGCATATGTACATCAAAACATCAAATTATACACCTTAAATATATACAATTTTTATTTGTTCATTATATCACAATAAAATTGAAAAAAAGAGGAGGAGGAAGAAGAAGAGGAAGAAGAGGAGGAGGAGATGATGATGATGTGTACCAAACTCCCCAGAAGTGAAGTTCTTATAGCTTCCCTAGCCCTTCCTATTCTCCTTTCTTTGCCTTTCTCTAATTGGAACTTCTGACTTATATGTGTTAAATTGAATGTTACAAAAAAGCAAGAAATATTAAAAGTTTTCTGACAAGATTTTATAACTTATAAACTTTGTTCTACTACCTATTTTACAGTAGATGGAACCGTACAGAATAACTGTCGCTAGAACTTTCTGGATTTTTCCCTCAGGTGATACCACTGAAACACAAATCTGAATGTTTTTATAAGTAGATGCAGGCTAACACTGACCTGAAAAAAAATGTATGTTAATACATCATAACCGTGAATATTACAACCAAAATAAATTTCCTTAATTAGTGCAATTAATTAAATTTGGAACTAGAAAAACAGTTTAATAATTAATCACCATCTACAGGTAAGAAGCTCAGAGATTTTCCAGGTGAATGATGCCCCCTATAAATATATCTCTCTCTTGTGGACAATAAGATGATTCAACAATTGCCATATGTAGTATTTATCTCTCAAGGAGACCTACGGCTTAGTTGGAACACATCCTATGTGCTGTGCCTACTGAAGAGTATCATGAACAGATTGTTGGTAATAGCTCACTCCACGTAGTGTCTGTCAGACATGAAGTGCCAGGTCAAGTACTACCACCTGCAATGTGGACACCATTATTTTTCTACTTCTTCCAGTTACTAAGAAGATTCAAAGAGACAAATTGCAAAAACATTATCAAATAACAAATTGTGGTAAGGTATCTGACCATAATATTATGGTGACTAATTTATGATGGCATTGATTTAAAAATAGACAGGTGATATCTGCTGTAATTTGATACACAATGCAATTATTGGCAATTTTCTGGCATGAAATTCTATTACTGATTATATTCTGCAGAGGAATAGAAATGTTACTATTCTTATATAAAAGATAATGGCAACACATAAGTGGACGAAACAAAAATAAAGGTGGAACAGTTGGTGATAAAGCCAAAGTTTTACTAGTGGCCTAGTTGGTTGCTGAGAATTGTACTTAAGATACTAAAAATCTATACTGTTGGGTGTGCATGAATGATTCAGTGCCTTGCTATTCAAAACATGATATGTGGACTTACAGCATCAGCATCACCTGGGAGCTTGTTAAAAATGCAAATTATTTGGCCCCACCCCAGACCTGCTGAATCAGAAATTCTGGGAGTTGGGCCAGAAATCTGTGTTTACAAGTCCTCCAAGTACTTCCATTGCATATTGAAGTTGAAAAAGCTTCATTCTAGTTAGCTATGAGCAGTGTCCTAATGACTTATGAAACTACCCAAGGAATAGGAATGGAGGATATAAAGTATGTGATACATAGGTTTCTCTTGCAGCAATAAACCAACTTAGTAGACTTCTACTGTTTTATAGACTTATAATGATGTTACATCTAATGTTAACTCGTTCAAACAGTCTTATTTTCCTTACCATTTTTTTCTTCAAGTCATCAAGAGGAACTTCTTAGGTTACTTTTGCTTCTATCATTCTATACTCAAATTTCCATAATGCCATATAGTACACACAATACTGTACTAAGGCACTTCTGTTCTGTATTGTATTCTTTAAAAATTAATCTCTTTTTACTCTTTTTCCACAAAACTGGAAGGTTTAGTTTTCTCATGTCACTTGGTAATAAGGCAAACTCTTTCAATATGCATGGTAGCCAAAAATGAGTAATTCAATCTTTATTATTCACACATAATTAAAAATTTAATTGTAAGAAAGTAGTTTTTAAACCGGTGACCAATCAGCATCAATAAATATCCATTAGGTGCATATTAAAATCAATACTCTGATTTAGGAGCAGCAGAATACACATACATAAAGTGGCTTAAGAGATGATCATCAGGGCTGGGGAGATAGCTCAGTCGGTAGAGTGCTTGCCTTGCAAGCCCAAAGCCCTGGGTTCAATCCCAAGCACTGCAAAAAAAAAAAAAAAAAAAGAAAAAAAAAAAAAAAGAGAGAGATGATCATCATTTAACATTTGGTTAAGGAGAAAATAGAAACTTGAAAAATTAAATGATAATATCGAATAATAACCTAAGACATATCCCTAGGCATTACAGGATTAATTATAAAATAAGTGGGAATTTCAGTGGAAAGGAAGACATCACTTGTGGAAAGGCTTTACCGCGTTGAACCTATGTTTAGGAAGTACCTGTGCTAGGAAGATACTGGCTGCTGCTGGAGGGAAGGGGGAACTTGAGCTAGGTTTCTGAAAAAGGCATCTCAAATGCCAGCATCAGAACAAGCAAAGGTTTCCTGTGAAAAGTTTACACAGCAGGGCTGATTGCTCTTTCCTTGCAAACTTCCAGGGAAAGTTGAGCCTATAATTGACCATTGGCCAAATACTGGCCACTGGTATGTGGCCTCGAAAGTTTGTTTTGTTTTGTTTTGTTTTGTTTTGTGGTACTGGTATTTAATCCAGGGGAGCCTGTGCTTTCCTGCTGAACTATATCCCCATCCCTTTTCATTTTTAAAATTTTTATTTTAAATTTAATTTTAAGACAGGGTCTCACTAAATTGCTGAAGACCTAAGTTGCTGAGGCTGACTTCAAATTTGTGATCTTCCTGCCTCAGCCTGTCATTGAGATTATAGGCCTGCACCATGACTCCTGACTGGAAGTTTCTTTTTGTTAATGTTGATGGTTTGGTTTTATACATCGGGAGCAATGGACCATGTCTTATTAGTTTGTCAGAACTGCTTTGCACAAACATCAAAACTGATGATATATACCTGGTTTCATTGTTAGGATTTTGAGTTTCTTTTGCCTTGGATGGTTACCTGTATGTGACCAGGCATCCTTCAAAGCACTGACCCTGAGACTTGAACTGGTAGAGACATTTGGCACATGTCTTCTGCTTAAGAGAAAGCATGTCTTCTATGACTGGGTAATAAAGGACTTGAAAGCCTGTAGCAGATCTCCTTAGATTCCTTTCAGTGCTCATCTTTTTCTTGTTGCTTTTTTGCTCTGTCCCTTTTGTAATAATAAATCTTAGTCATGAGTACCTGACAAGATACAAAGTATATATGAATTCCTTTGGTAGAATCAATTAATATTTAAATCTGGTGGGAAAAGGAATATTTTGATTGCTAAGTCTAGGTCAAAGGATATGTACCAGGTAATGTTATATTATGCTTTAAAATTTCCTGTAGGTTTGAAATTTTTTAAAAATATTAATTTATAGAAAAATGAAATGTATTTGATAAATAGTACTCAAGAAATGTTAGCAATTAAAGTCATATGTATGCATATACATATGCGTGTATAGAATCATATAATCTTATGTTGTCTTGAAGAACAAAAATTTTATACTTTATCATTTGTTCAAATCTGTCCATTTTTTCTTGTGTTTATTTGCATGTATATTTCCAATATATTTTGTCCACAAACTCCTGCCCTGGACAGATGGGGGCCCTGAGTCCCTGAGTTGGAAGTGGGCATGAGGCTGCAGTGAATGGCGCCAAGAGAATAATTAACAGGTCAGTTTCCTATGGAGTTTCTGGATCAGTAGTGCCAAGACCAATAGTCTGAGGTCAGGATGCCAAATTCAGACAGGACAATGAGAAGAGGAAGCTTTAATTCAAAGCTGATGGATTCAACACAGAAGTAATTCAAAGAGTTCAACAGGGAGCAAGGCAGACAAGCCAGGAATGATTCTAAGAAAAAAAAAAAAGCAAAGAGCAGCAATTTCCTTTTTTAATTGGTTCCTGCCACCGCTGAAGGAGGGGATGTGTCCTGAAGTGAGTGAGGCAGCTGGGGGAGTGGACATTTGTAAACCCAAGAGTTCCCTCTCATCCTAAGAGTGAATATTCACTTATATTTTCTTCCTTTTTCCCCTTCCTTGAAAAGTCACATTTATTGAATCCCTCTTGTTAAAAAAGATTATGTATATATGTGTGTGTGTATACACATGTTAGAAAAGTAAATATATATGCATGAGGTTGGTTTACATTGTGCTAGCTTCTTCAGGCTTTATTAATAGGATTCAGATAGTCGTCAAGAACATGAATTCCAGGATCAGATTGCTTGGGTTCAAATTGGCTCTAGCAACTAATAAATAATTAGCGGTATTACTTAATTTCTTTATCTATAAAATGTAGATACAAATATTACCTATTTCCAGCTACTGGAGTATCAGTAGCAATGAACACACCTGATATCCAGATCTTGTTGTTTTTTTCTCCCCACATTTAAAAAATTGGTGCATTATATTCACACATAATGGTAGGATTTGTTGTATATTTGTACATGCACACAACATCAGATCTTGTTTTCTAAATACTATTTTCCAGAAGATGAGAGACTAGGAGTCCTTGAAGAAATGACTGAGTCCAGAAGTGAAACAGGAAAAGGATAAGATGAGCCTGGAACGTTCTGTAATGCCAAAATAAAATATAAAGGGGGCTGGTGTAGTGGTGAAGGCCTGTAATCCTAGTTACCTGGGAGGCCAAGACAGGAGATCACAAGTTCAAGACCAGCCAGGGTAACTTAGCAAGACCCTGTTTCAAAATTCAAAAAGATGAAAAAAATTTTTTTAAAGTAAGAAAGACTGGGTATGTAGTCAGTGTACAGAACTTGCATAGCCCATGTGAGGCACCAGTTGAAGCTCTATTGTCACAATTTAAGCAACAAAATAAATAATGATAATAATAGATTATAAACCATGGAATAAAACAAGAATCCATAAATCACAGTGATAAATTGAATATAATAAATAAATAAATAATCAGAGGAGTAGGGTAAGTTCTTCCTTATGATAGAATTCCAAGTTATAAATGTTGAAAAAGTGGTGGTAACTAAAAAAAAAATCAACATTTTATAGATACCACAGTAAAACGAGGTTCAGGAAAGAATCATTAATGGTTTTTAAAATGGAAAGCTAAAGTATGGAGGAATGGTATTTTTACATAGTGTCAAGGTATCTTCCCAGAAGATAATTAGTGGCAAAGAGAAAAATAATGTTACAGACCACTCTAACTCAGTGATTGTAGTTAATGTCATGAGGCCTGTCTTAAGTGTCTCCTGATGTGGTGCAGCACTACTGTGGTATCACTGTCAAAATATATAACCCAATTTTAACCATTAACAGCATCAAACAAACCCAAAATGAGGGACATGCTACAAAATTACTGACATGCATTCTTCTAAAATATTAAGTATGTGAAAGACAAAGAAAGATTATTGTCCCAGATTAAATAGACGAAGGAGATAAATAAACGTATTGTGTGATTCTGCATAGCATTCTGGTCCAGAAAAAAGAAGACATAGTGAGACAGTTGACAAAATTTGGATAGTCTGTACATTAGTGGTATTTGCTGGTGTTGTTTTCTTGGTTTTATTTTTCTGTGATTATGTAAGATTTAACATTTGGGGAAGTTGGGTTCAACAATTTAGGGAATTCCTTGTACTATTTTTGCAAATCTTTTGTAAGTCTGAAATTATTTCACAATGAAAAGCAAAAATTAAAAAAATATATATAACACACTCGTTCACAAAAAGTCTTTAAGACTTCTAATCACGGACTGGAGTTACAAATATTGGCATTATGTCCATCTACAATTACAACTTTTTAAAAAAAGACATCTAATTATATCTATTACCAATGGACATTTTTATGTAGGTGTATCTTCATTTTTGCTTTTTTACAGAAATGGGATTGTATCATACATGGTCCTTTTTGTTTCCTCTCAACAATTGTAGTAGATTCTCTTTGAGAGCTGGTTCATCTCACAATGACCTGACTGGCTTCCTCCTCCTTAAAGCTGGGCCCCAGAAAACCATATCCCTGCTGTGCCATTTCATTCCCTGAGAACAGAAAGTCAGACCCAAGTGAACATTCGACATGTGGTCCATTAGATTCTTTCTACCAGGAATTTGAAATTGGAACCATAATATATTTATTCAGACTAAGCTACTCTTCTGAGTGAAAGAAAGATAAAACCTTCGAAGATGGGGTTTTTATAAATGGAATTGTGAGATAGTTCCTAGGCAGCACTTTCTGGGTTCTTGGTTGCTAACCATTTTCTTACCCTATACTCTTCTTGAGGTACTTTTGCCCTCAGATGCCACAAGACACTTTTTTTCCCCCTCCTTTTTTGTTTATAGGACAGAGGATCAAACCCAGGGCCTTGTGCATGTTAGGTAAACATTCTTTCACTGAGTTATACCACCAGCCCACATAAGGACCCATTTGAATCCTTAATAATGCATTCTCCTTAAAGGCGCAAATCAACTCTCAAGAAGTAAAACTCATATCATTTATTTTTACAAATATAATCTGATATAAAGAATTGCCAACTAGGTACTCATGAACTGAAAAGGCAAAAACACTAAGAAGTCAGAGAGGTAGCAATGCAGGAAAAATACACCATTCTTGGGGCTGGAAGGAACAAAGGAAAAGGTCAGAACCAGTACATCTTAAAAGAATGGGGGAGAATCCAAAAACAAATGCTTGGAAGGTCCCTGTCCCAGCATTACAAAGAGACTATGGAAGGGTAGATTTGGAGCAAAGGGATAATCACATAATAACTTACACCAGTTTGGGCTGTTTTCTGTTACTTGCAAACAAGAGTTCTAACTAACAAAATAATATTTTACAAAAATTTTACATGACAATATAGCCAGGTTCAAGATGATTTTAAATGGTTGTTTAATACTTAATGACATGCATGTAATAAAATCATTCATAGGGCTCTGCTTTTAAATGTTCAGGTTGGTTTTTAGTTCTTCATTATTAGGTACAAAACAGCATTGCTAGGAAATTCTTTCTACATTTTTTACTGTACATATACCTGTGCATATCTTTTTTTTCTGAACCAATTTCTAGAACATCCAGATCAGAAAGATGGACATTTAAAACCAAAACTTTGCCAGGTGTAGTGGCGCATGCCTGTAATTGCAGGCTGAGGCAGTAAGACCGTGAGTTCAAAGCCAGCCTTAGCAACAGGGAGGTCAGTGAGACCCTCCTTCGGAATAAAATACAAAATAGGGCTGGGGATGTGGTTCAGTGGTCAAGTGTCCTGAGTTAAATCCCTGGTATCCACCACCACTCGCCCCCCCTACCCCCCCCAAAAGAAACCCCACAAAACTTTGTATGTTGGAAATTTCCAAAACGGTAGAAAAAGTATATGAATAGTATAAAAGTCTACCTGTGGAGCTGAGGATATAGCTCACTTGGTAGAATGCTTGCCTCCTATGCACAAAGTTCTAGGTTCAATCCTCAACACCACAAAAACAAAACGAACCAAAAAAACCTGTATACCTTTCAACTTGATTCACCAAATGGACTTTTTCTACATTTACTGTCTCTCTATCTCTGTCTTTCTCTCCCCCTTTCTCACTCTTCAAACCATGTAAGAATAAGTAAGTCATAGACCATAAAAAGATGTTCATTTTAAAAACTTTGAATAATACTGCAGAAATACTCCAGAAAATGTCTGCCAATTTACACCTATTAATAGCCCTTCCCCCTGCTGTTCCATTCCTGTCTAAATACAGTCTTAATTATTGTAGCTTTAAAATATGTTTTTATTATCTGGAGGATCAAGTTCCCTCTTATTTTATTATTCTTTAAAAAAAATTATTGATATATTTAAATATCGCTTTTGAAAATTTGAAAAATTTCTATGAAAAAAGTCCTTATAAATTAAAGATGCACACTGGAAGTATCTATGGGTGAAATGCCATGTCTGAGATTTGCTTTAAAATATGCCAGTCATAAACACAGAAAAATTTAGGGAGCGGGCATAAATAGGTTTAAAAAGATCAGCAAAGTAATAACAGTTATTGAAACTAGTTCATGGATTTATTATAATATTATCTCCACTTTTATGTGTATTTGAAAATTTCCATTCTAAAGGTAAAAGTTCTTAAATATTACATTTTATGACAGATTAAATTGGAATCACTTGACATCACTACTATATAAAATCTGGTTCTTGGTACTCAAAATACATTTACTTATTTGCTTAATCCCATAATACATATAAAATACTTTCAGAATTGCTAACTCATTCCCTTAAGAACAAATTTATTAACCAGAGTGGAATATTCATGCACAGTTCATTTTCTCTTTAGCCTTACAACAGGCGTCTATAAACCTTTTCTATGAAGGGTCAGATAACAAATATTTTCACCTTTGTGTGCTAGCTGGTCTCTATTGCAACTACTTAACTCTACCATAGGAATGCAAAAGCAATCTTGGACAATATATAAATGAATGATCATGGTTGTGTCTAATAGAATTTTATTTTAAAAAACAGTTGGTAAGCCAAATTTGGCTCAGAGGCCTTAATTTGTCAACCGATGCCTTAGAATATGTACTGGAAAATGGTGTGGTTCAAAATTATTTGAATCGGTTTTTACCTTTCCTAACTGCTTAGTTAATTTGTAATATAGTTAATTTCATTTGTTATTATTTGTATTCCATTATGGGTGTCTCTCACATTCTGGTTAATTTAAATTATCTGTTTTTTTAGTAAATGCAATTTTAACATAGTCTTAAAGGCATAACTGTAAAAAATAGTTTACTCATAAACATGTCGGTACCCCTCATCCCTTCTACCCTGTTCCCACTCCTCCATTCTTTTCATCTTGCCCCCACCTATCCCTTATAAGTAACGTGTGACTAAATGTTTTTGTCCTACTGAAAGTTGTATGTTAAAACCCTTATCTCCAGCCAGGTGCGGTGGTACACGCTTGTAATCCCAGGCAGGAGGATTGGAAATTCAAAGCCAGCCTCAGTAATGGGGAGGCACTAAGCAACTCAGTGAGACCCTGTCTCTAAATAAAATACAAAATAGAGCTGGGGAGGTGGCTCAGTGGTTGAGTGTCCCTGAGTTCAAGTTCTGGTACTCCACTACCACCTCTGCCAAAAAAAAAAAAAAAGCCCAAAAAACAGAAACAGAAAAACCTCTTATCTCCAAAGTGATGATATTAGGAGGTGAGACTTTGGGGAAGTAATTAGGATGAGATGAGGTCATAATCCTTATGACTGGGATTAGTGCCAAGAGAGTTTGCCTGTTTATTTGATATGATGAGGATGGAATCCAGGGCCTCATGCAATGCTAGGCAAGTACACTGCCATTGAGCTATACCCGCAGCCCAAGATCTTGCTTCCTTCTGCTCTCTACCATCTGAGAAAACAATGAGAAGTCAACAATCGCACCCAGCAGTCTTCACTAGAACCTGAGCATACTGGCACCCTGACCAGCCACCAAAGCTGTGAAAAATAAATTTTGGTTATTTATAAACCACTCAGCCTATAATAACTGAACAAGAGTAATCAATACCATCATTCCTGATTTAGTCTTTTTTTCCTTTCTTCTCCTCTTCGTCCTCCTCCTTCTTCCACAAATAAATAGATACAGGAAGGATGACATTCTATAAATGCTCTTGTACTTTGCTTTTCACAGGTGTCAATATATCCTGGAAATCAGTCTACATTGATTCAAAGAGTTCTCACTCATTCTCCTTTACAGCTGCACTATACACCTTTCTGTGGTTGTACAATATTTTAAAAATTGTTCTAGAAGGGATTACTTTTAAATTATATAGGGTTTTTCAAAAAAAACTTCATAGAAATATACACATAGCAAATTATATGCACATATCAAAGTTTAAGCTCAATGAATTTTCATAAAACTGAATACACAAATGAATAAGCACTTCAGTCAAAAAATCAGAGCGTTATAAGCATTCCTCCTTGTGTTGCCTTTCTGCTCTTGTGCTCCCCAGCAACTAACTGGGATAGGAATATAGAGACACAGAGAGAATACTGAGTCTCTAAAGGAGAAATATCCCTGTTAAAATATAGAATAAACATCTCTTAAATAACTTGTGAGCCAGAGGAAGGAGCCTAAAGGTCAAAAATGGCTAGAATGTAAGGTTGTGATAAAGAGTCAATAAATTAGTTTTTAATTTTCCAGTTCCCCATGAGTTTTCTGGAATGTAGCAAAAGAGGAAAAAGAGCTCAATAGAAGGAGACCTTAACCTCATGAGGCTAGGGGCTAATATTTGATTGGACTATGACCCTCTAGCCTGATCACCTGATCAACCACCTGATTAACCACCTGACTTCCAAAGTCATGGATCTAACCTGAAACCTACATACCAGACCAGACCCCCTAAGGGGGAAACCTGATCTTGATTGCTCGATATTTTTCAGTCATAAGAGAAGCCCAACCCCCTTTAGATCATATGTATTCCAC
Organism: Sciurus carolinensis; assembly: GCF_902686445.1. Classification (NCBI taxonomy): domain Eukaryota; kingdom Metazoa; phylum Chordata; class Mammalia; order Rodentia; family Sciuridae; genus Sciurus; species Sciurus carolinensis. Next base: position 47,790,284 of record NC_062225.1, read on the forward strand.
CTGATTATGTACCCTAATAAAAAAGCTTAAGCTCTTTTAGTAAGTTTGTTTCTTTTTTATTTGAATGAGCATTAAATTATTTGAAATACTTATTGCATCAATCAATATTATATGATTTTTGTTTTTTTCATAAATGTGGTAATTTAAAGTGACTGATTTTTAAAAATATTATACCATCCTTTTATAATTACAAAAAAACTCCTCTTGTGATATAATCCACTTTATAGGCGGGAGTGGGTGGGGGAAGGAAAGATAGTAGAATAAGACAGAGAGTATTACCCTATGTATATGTAGAGTATTACCCTATGTGTATGTATGATTACATGAATGGTGTGAATCTACATTGTGTACAACCATAGAAATGAAAAGTTACACCCCATTTGTGTACAATGAATCAAAATGCAGTCTTTTGAAATAAAAATTTAAATAAAAATAATTTGACAAAAAGTAATTCACTTTATATATTGCCAGATTAGTATTGTTAATATTTCATATTTTTAAAATGTTGCTGGATTTGATATGTTGAGAATTTTTGCACATATATTCACGAAAGCAATTGGTTTAGAATTTTCTTTTTTGGATTTTGGAAACCAAAGTTACATTAACTTCATACAAAGAGAAAATGTTTCTTCTTTTTCTACTTGAAAAAGTATGGTGTATTAGTTTCCTATTGCTTCTACAAATTACTGCAAACTCAGTGGCTTTAAATTACACAAATGTATGATCTTATGGTTCTGGGAGTCAGAAGTGCAAATTAAGTTAGTGGGCTGCATTTTCTCTAGAACTCTAGGGGAGAATCTGCCTCCTTGTCTTTCCCAGTTTCTAGAAGCTGTCCACATTCCAATGCTCATGGTGTCTTCCTCCATCTTCAAAACCAGTTGTGTTTCTCTCATCCTTGGACGAACAAGAATGTCTCTTCTAAAAGAGAGGTGGGAGGGGTGGGGGGAAAGGTAAAAATAACAGAATGAATCAAACATCATTACCCTATGTAAATGTATGATTATGCAAATGGTATGCTGTTACTCCATGTACAAACAGAAACAACATGTATCCCATTTGTTTACAATAAAAATAAATTTAAAAAAATAAAATAAAATACAAAAAAAAAAAAAAGAATGTCTCTTCTTTATTAGGACCCTTGTTGGGCATACCTCAAAAATCTAGGATAATATTTCCATCTTGAGATCCTTAACTTGACCATATCTGCAAAGTACTTTTTACTTAGAAAGGTAAAATATGCAACAGTTCCAAGAATTGGGAAGTATACATTTTGCAGGACCATTATTCTCACTATAATATATGTAGAAGTGTGGTGTTATTTCTTCCTTAAATGTTAGGAAGAACATATCAGTGAAGTCATCTGGGACTGAGATTTTCTTTGTGGGGAACTTTATAATAATGAATTAAATGTCTTTAAAACATCATGGACTATTTGGATTTTCTCTCTTCTGTTAGTTTTGGTAAGTTACATTGGAATTTGACCATTTCATTCAAATTGAAGGTTGGGTCATTCATAAGATTCTTGGAGTTGTTCATAATAGATTCTTACTCCATCCTTCACCCACTCCCAATGACTGTAGGGTCTGTTGTAATGTTTCCTTTCAAGTTTCATAAATTGATGAATTTTAGTTTTGTTTATATCTCACTGATTTTTATTTTTTATTATTCATTTTCTTCTATATTCCTCAGGTTGTATTTGGGGTTTTGTTTTTAGCTTCTTGAAATAAAAACTTAAATCATTATTTTTTAGTTTGTTTTCTAACATGTGCATTTAAAACAACAAATATCCTTATAAGCATAAATTTTGCATCCACAAACTTTGTCATGTTGAGACACTAATTTTTGAAAATGTTTTCCCCCTATGTAATCTTTCTTATTCTGGTTTATAAACACATAACAAATTCGTATTACGCATCATGATAGAGGCTACTAAACAAAACCCAATTATCCCTTATGATAACAGGAGTATAGCTGAGGACACAGCAAGAGGAATTGTTCTATGATATGTGACTAAATTCTCTCCTGTGCAGTTTAAATAGAAGTTATGTGTGCCTTCACTCTTTACCCTGAATGCAAAGAGCAAAGTCCAAAGGGAAGAAGGATTACAGAAAAAGGAAAGAGCTGAGGGCTCTGAATTTCCATTTAAAATAGAGGTACCACATATCTGATTACCAGGCCTGGATAGTTTCATTAACTAGAAATAAATTTATGCTATACTAAGCCATTGAAGTTTGGTGGACTATATAGTTTAGCGTACCTAAATTTACATACTTGCAAACAAAAAAAACCATGAAATTTTAAAGCGTCTATGACTTTTGTCAGAGAAAATCCATTTCTGAGGATTTATCCTATGGAAATAAGCAGTAATGAGAGTTTTGAGCTACAAAGATTTATTGTAGCACTGTTTATAATGGAAAAAATGTAAGAAACAATTATGGCCAATAGCATAGAATTTTACTTAAATATTGGTTCCCATACAATTTAAGTTATATTCTAAAAGTGTAATTACTAACATGTGTATATGACCTTGGCATATTACGTGGGAAGAAAAAAGTAATATGTAATATACATTATCTATGATATGATTTGTATGTGTGTGTGTGTGTGAGAGAGAGAGGAAGAGAGAGAGAGAGAGAGAGAAATTGGAAGCATTTAAATAGATGGGATGTAGGATAGTCCTTTCTCAATTTTTTCTTTTGTATTTATTTGTAGTATCTGATTTTCCTGAAGCAAAAACATATTTTTACAAGGTAATATATAAATATGTCATAGTTTTTGTTAATGTTATTTATATTGAATGTATTAATATTTATAAAAAAAATTAAAGGACAGATGTGAATTAGTGGTACTTAAGAGTATTTTGTACAAAACATATTAATTTTATTTGTGCTTTGTGGCTGCCACACTAATGTTATTTTAATTTTATAATTGTTCTTATGTATTTCTTTTTAAAAATTTTTTTTAGCTGTAGATGGACACAGTACCTTTATTTTACCTATTTATTTTTATGTGGTCTGAGAATCAAACCCAGTACTTCACCCATACTAGGCAAGTGCTCTACCACTGAGCCACAACTCCAGCCCATTTATGTAACTTCTTGAGTTTTTTTTTTTTTTTTTTTTTGTATCTTCTACTCTTAGCAGTTACAGACACACAGTTACAAAGGACCTTATGAATGAGTTGAACTTAAAGGAGGGATCAAATTGGGTGCATTCTTATGTGAGTAAAAATGTGGAAAGAATAATTAAAAACCTCAGTGGTAGCATGCATACAGAATTGTGACATAATTCTGGCATGCGTTTTTATGGTATCAAACATAAAAAAAACACATTATTTTAGGGAAATTGAAATCCCATCAGCAAATAAAATGTGAAATAATGCTCTTTATAGTAATTTCTTTTCCTTCTTGCCAATAGAGGGCAACATGAACAAGTTGCTGGATTGACTGTAGTGTTCACAGCCTTCTGTCTCAATAAAGTTTAAAAAGTTAGTATTAAATGTGCAAAAAACAAAAGCAGCACAAATTGAAGCTACAAAACTTTTAAGTCAGAGAAATTCTTGCCTTGTTTCTCTGTCAATCTCCCTACAATGGTGTTGGTAGAATAGTACCCTATCCCTGTAGGATGAAGGCCAAGTTCTTTTGTATGACCTGGATTTTTTCTTAATATAACGTTAACTTTCATTTCTCACCATCGTTCACCTTTGTCAACTACATTCTTAAAGCTACTTGTGGCTCCCCAAATACACTACACATTTCTATGCTTCATTGCTTTTCTTCTGTTGTTCTTCCGCCCACCAGAAATTCCCTGTACTTCCCCTCCCTATTAAATGCCTAATTTTCATGCAAGACTTGGCTTTAAAGTCACCTTTCTGTAAAGTCTTTCTTTCTTTTTGGGGGGGTTCGTGGGGCTGGGCTAGGAGGGATTGAACTCAGGGGCACTCAGTCACTGAGTCACATCCCCAGCCCTATTTTTTGTATTTTATTTAGAGACAGGGTCTCACTGAGTTGCTTAGTGCCTTGCTTTTTGCTGAAGCTGGTTTTGAACTCAACGATCCTCCCGCTTCAGCCTCCTGAGCCACTGGGATTATAGGCATGCACTTAACATTAAAAACGAACATTGTGGGCTGGGGCTGGGGTTCAACGGTGGAGCACTTGCCTCGCGTGTGAGAGGTACTGGGTTCCATCCTCAGCGCCACGCAAAATACGTAAAATAAAGGTATTGTGTCCATCTACAACTAAAATATTGTTTTAAATTAACCTGTTTCTCCCTCAAATAGCACATAATATGGGTTCCACACCTTCAAATAATCAGTTTGTATTTATTAAGTAGTCTACAAAATACCTGAGGATTCATGTGTCAAGAAAGAAACATCTTTTTTTTTTTTTTTAGAAAAAGAAATCTTCATTTTCATATCCTCAATGCCTGATACATAGTAAATAATCAAAGTATGTATTCACTGAATGAACAACAGAAAGGAACTGAGTAGGAAGTTTTTATATAGGGCAAAAGATCTTGGCTAAAATTTTAGACTAGCATTGTAGCTAAGGCACTGGATGGTGCTTCTCACAAGATCTGGAAGCATCCAGATATTACTGAAAGATTATTTTTAAAATATGTGAACTTTTGGTAAATTTTAATTTCCTTACCACCTCTTAGTTGTCAGAATTTTTGTAATATTAGTCCAAGATAGAGGCAGAAGCACAGGAAATTATATTATGGTTTAAAGAAATCCTGGTAGTACTAAGTCACATGATTTCTAAGACAGGTGGAATTCTACTTCTCTGCTTCTCTGGAGACAAGGGATGATCTACAATCTGTGTGTACTCAATATACTCAATAACCTATCACAGTCTCATTTTTGTCCATATGCTGAGGTTAGCATTCAAGAGTGCAATAAAGGGAGAGGAGACATTCCTTTCATGATTTGACCTCAGACGTGAGTACCACAGAATGTTTAAAAACACATGATCTATATAACAGTAAGTAGACACAGATGATATTTTGTGGAGGTGATCATTGCTATACCATCTGCCAGGTTTTGCAGTTGGTTAACAAGAAGAAAAATTATTTTGGCAGGATTTGTTCTTCACAAAATCATGTTGATTTTTGCCGATTCTATGTAATTTGATATGTGTCTTGCGAATTGAGCAAGAGAAAAATTTTTTTCACATTGTACTCCAGGAAAAAATGGCCATTGTCTTTATGACCCTTGTTAAAAAACACATTATGTGTATTTAAGCCTAAGTTAGATAGGGCCATAGTAAATAAGGAAATGGAGACAGATGGTTAACTAATTCAGAGTTACCAAGCTCAAAACCTTTTTTGTGGTTACCATGATATAATTGATGTACTATGGTCAAAACTGAAATTAAAACAGAGGATATTGAGATCTAACACTAAAAGTAGGTGCCTATGTGAGATCAAAATAGGCTTAATCCAGAGTTTGGAAACCTGCCTACTAGTTAATTTCCACAAAAGGTGTGTGAGTTTGTAAAAGGTAAAAATTGCATGTAAATCTTTTTTTTTTCTGATTTAGAGACAACATCTTCACAAGATTAATGTATTGTGAAATATAGTAAATCTACTGGAGGGTAGAAAAAAAAACAAATTTATTGGAAGATATTATCTATTAATACTATCCCAATTAGTAGCATAGCTATCTACTATGTCATTTTTCATAATTTTGTAAGAGGGTGTGAAATTTCATCAAATATAAGTAAAGGACATAAAATCTAATTTGTAAGTGATTTGAAATGGGTACACATTCTTAATAAATATTTAATGAATGGGTTTTAGTGAAAGTTGGTTTGTATATAGTACTTCCAGATTTTGCTCTGAGTGGGGACACACATAAGAGAATCACAAGTAATTTGTGCCCCATAGTCACTTTATTTTGTTTTTTTCTTTAAAAATAATGTCTTTTAATAAATAACATTTTGTGCTACTTAAATATCAGTTTCTTTAAATGAGAACTATGAAAAATTATTAATTATTTCAATAAATTCTTCATTCAACTAATGTAGAGCAATGAAATATGTAAGACATCAGAGGGTATTGATACTATATATTTGTTAGTAAAAAACTTAGTTACTACCATGATTAATAGATCACAGATATCAAACTATATGCCACAAATTTTAAGGCAACTTGTTAACATACTTATCAGCTCCATTTCTTTTTATTTTGTTCTAATTAGTTATACACGACAGTAGAATGCATTTTGTCACATCATACATAAATGGAGTTTAACTTCTCATTCGTCTGGTTGTACATGATGTAGAGTTACACAGGTCATGTAATCAAATATGCACACAGGGTAATAATGTCCAATTCATTCTACTATCATACCTACCTCATACCCCCTCCCCTCCCTTCATTCCCCTCTGTCTAATCCAAAATACCTCTATTTTTCCTCGCCCCCGTCCCTTACTGTGAATTAGCAACCACATGTCAGAGAAAACATTTGGCCTTTGGTTCTTTGGGATTGGCTTATTTCACTTAGTATAACATTCTCCAGTTCCATCCATTTACCAACAAATGCCATGATTTCATTCTTCTTTAAGGCTGATTATCTCCATTTCTTAATGACAGTCTATTAAAAATTTAAGCCTCTGTTAATTTGAAAAGAATTGCCATCTTGTATGGCTATCAGAAGACCTATGGAAATGGATCTAGATGTTATACAGTTTTAAGAGGCAGCTCTATGCCACATTGTCCTGTTGTATCTTCTTGCCCCACCTCTGCTCTGTTCTTTGTGCCTCAGAGGTTGACCTCTCCAGATTGCATTGTCTGTGGTTTCTTGTTCTCTTGCTTCCTTTTAGGTTCAACCAGTTGTGGACAGAAATAAAAGTGAGGGCTTTCTTCAGTGTCATGATCATGGCAGTGGCTCCATGCTTTATAAACACAACTCCTACCCAGTGGCTCCTTTTCCATGATACCAGCTCTTGATACCAGTTCTTTTAGGGTTCTGAAAAATATACTCTCTACCTAGTGCCCCTTCAGGCCTACTTTAGAGAATAGTCTCTACTAATTGCTTATTCCAGGTGCTTCACCACTTTCTATTGGTTCATTTAACTCCCCACACCACTCTAAAGCATTCTTTTATTAAATTCTTCTTATTCAAATACTTTAACTGTGCCCCCTGCTTCCTGCTAGGACTCAAGGAGATTTCCAAAAAATTGTCTTATATCCAGGAGAAAAATGTTCAATGGTAATGTGATGAGACACTGAAACAATTTGAACTACATCTAATACACTTGAACAATGGAATCCAACTTCCAAGCAACTTGTGGACCACTTCTGCAATTCTAGAAAATAACTACATAATATATTGATGGTTAATTTAATTATTTGTAAAGTTTAAAAATCATTGGAAAAAAGTCAATCCTGTTTTTTGTTTTATTTGCATCCAATGTATTCAACTAGTTTGGAACCAAACCTTGTTCACCATCTCTGACAGTAAATAGGGTTTAACAACAATACTGTTTACTAACTTCGTTATGTTACAGTGGCAGAATTGAGTAGTTGCAACAGAGACATTATAACCCACAAAGCCTAAAATATTCAATTTGGCCTTTATGGAAAAAGTTTGCCAACTTCTGAACTAGTCGGTGTAATGATACATTTGCCATTTTTCTTTGACCTCACTTAGAAGCAATCTTCTCTGTATCTTGAATGCTCAGTATGTTTATGTTACTCAACAAGGTAGTTCTGGAAATACTGATCAATGAAGAAACTGAGAATGTACTAACAAACATAGAACTCATAACCTCAGTTTTACTCCAAACTTGGAGAATATATTTTATTCTTTTGTAAGATGTATTAGTCAAATTTCATTTATGATTATGAGAATTGGGTTCGAAAGTTTTAAAATTTGTTCACCTGGCAGTTCTACACCAAAAATATGATAATCATTTGCAAAAATGCATTTGGGACCTGGGGCTGTAGTTCAGTGGCAGAGCACTTGGCTAGTATGTGTGAGGCACTGGGTTTGATCCTCAGCACCACATATAAATAATTAAATAAAATAAAGGCATTCCATCCATCTACAACTACAAAAACTAAAAAAAAGAAATGCATTTGGGTTCTGTTTACTGATGAATTCCAACTAAAAAGCATATTCAAACTTTGATCATTCTGTATTTTTAATAGTTTTATGAGAATAGTTTAATTCATTTATTAAACTATTTCATTAACTATGAAAAAATTATACTAACATATTAATCTCCAAGCAGAATTATACATTGTTCTTTCTTTTAGTTTTTTCTTTAAATATTATTGATTTTTCCAGTTGTGATAATGGAACAATAGTTTTACAACAAAATAAAACATTTTAAAAAATATAAAACATGATTAGCTCAATGTAACTGAATATATTATATTGTAATTTTAGTTTTAGAAACCAAAGACACAGCTTTAGTTTACAAAAGCAGTGGAATGAAGTTGAGTCAAAAACTCTTCTCAAGCTAGTGTTTTAATTTTTAAGTAATTGGTACATATTAATTGAAATAGAAAATAAAAACATTTAATTTGGGGAGCTGGGATTGTGGCTCAGGTGGTAGAGCGCTTGCCTGGCATGTGTGAGGCACTGGGTTTGATTCTCAGCATCACATAGAAATAAATAAATTAAATAAAGGTCCATTGACAACTAAGAAAATATTTTAAAAAAGAACGTTTAATTTGGAAAAATTTTTAAGTTTCATATGAATTTTAATTTTTCAACACCAAATATATGGTTACTTATCTGTATATACATTTTTATATGCTTTCATACTGCCATTCAACAGAAGGAAATAAAATGTCTTGAGATATCCTCACTTGCATTTTCTCATTTATAATTCATATTTTTAAAAATATGCTAGCACATCTACATTTTTCTATGATTTAAAGTATTTCCTTGTTTCAATCCACACTTATTTTTAATAGCAGAAAGGTATCAATGATTTCCATGGAACCCTTCTTACTGATTTATCTTAACGAGAATGCTAAATTACAAGTTCAAGGCATGCCCTAAAGATGGTATTGTTATACCCAACAATATCAGTTTGTGTTTCTTTTATTGGAAGGTCTTAAGCTTTTCGTCAGGCTATGTAACTTGTCAGTGATCTTTAAAAAAAAAAAAACTTAAAAAAATTTTTTTAGTGTTTATTTTATTTACTTATTTTTGTGTGGTGCTGAGGATCAAACCAGCTCCTCATGTGTGCTGGGCAAGCGTTCTATCACTGAGTCAGGACTTCAGTCCTTGTCAGTGATCTTTATCATGGGACTAAGGCCTACCACAGGGCACATTTATGTGTTTTATTTATTTTTAAAAAAATTTTTAGACGTTGATAGACCTTTATTTTATTCATTTATTTATATGTGATGCTGAGAATCGAACCCAGTGCCTCACACATACTAGGCAAGTGCTCTACCACTGAGCCACAACCCCAGCCCTGTTTTACTTCTAATCCATCATCTACACAGACATAGGCCAGGTTCTGTTTCAACTAGTTATTGCTATTGCTATGTCTGTCTTTAGGATATAAATGGATGAATAGTAGAGGTTAGGAGAAGGCTTATGATTAGAATAAGAAACTTATTTTCTCACTTTCTAAATGTCTATTTTTGCAATTTTGTCATTTTCTGTAAATGTCTTAATTTTTCCCTTTATTTATGAGGTTTCTATTTGCTTAGTATTGTTCCATCAACAGTATCATATGTAGGAATGAGTCACTGCCTATTGCATAGTTGTGAAGAACTATTCCAAGTAAAATAAAATTCAAAACTTAGTTTTCTAGAGCCTGCAAGTATACCCTTGTAGTTTTCCCCTTTCTTCTTCTTCTTCTTTTTTTAACTGGTACTGGGGATTGAAATCAGGAGTGCTTTACCACTGAACTTCATCCCTAGCCCTTTCTTATTTTATTTATTTTATTTTAGTTTTTTTTTTGGGGGGGTGCTGGGGATTGAACCCAGGGCCTTGTGCTTACAAGGCAAGCACTCTACCAACTGAGCTATCTTCCCAGCCCCTTATTTTAGTTTTTGAGACATTTGTCTTACTAAGTCCCTGAAGCTGGTCTTGAATTTGTGATCCTCCTGCCTCAGTCTCCCCAATAGCTGGGATTACGGGAGTGCACCATTGTACCCGGCTACCTTAGCACTTCCTAAGAGCCTCTGAGTGTATCAGTATATTAAAAGCACAACGGAATTATTTAGATGAGTTGTGATAATGTAATTTCTCAAAAAAGTCAATTTATATAATTTATATTCAGAATATGCTGTTCAACAAAGTTTTGTCAATTATAGCACATTTTCAGATTTCCATCAAAATGATCCCCCAAAAGGAAAAAGAGCATCTGTAGGCTCAGATAGTGAGCATCTGAGGTACCAGGTTCTGGAAAGGCTGAGAGGATGAGCTCTTGAGTCAGGAGTTGGAGGTCAGCCTGGGCAACACAGAGGAACTTTCGCATCTCAAAAATAAATAAGTAAATAAATAAAAATAAATGATAAATAATAAGTAAGTAAAAATTTAAAATAAAAAACAGTTTGGGTGTATTGAGAAGGATAAATGTCATTATATGGTAACTAAGAAGTAAAAGATTATCTGACGTTTATGTATTCCTCTAAACTTTTATCTGGAAAAAAATTATGTAACCTTGAGAAAAAAGCTGTCTTGAAGACTATTTATTTTATAACCTCAGTGTCCCAGGAATATTCTTCAGTTTTGCAATAATCTCTAGTT